>NC_086319.1:392270344-392352844 GCF_036172605.1 Pelobates fuscus | reverse complement strand
GTTTAGCTTCTCTGGAGAATCTTTTGATTGACTGATTTTCCCATATAATGAAATGCTGGCATTTTTGGAGACCTTTTGGCACCTTTGCCGTCATGTTCCTTGTGTCCAAAAGATACTTGGGAGTAAAATCTGTCACCGAAAAGAAAGGTTTTGGCAACCTTGTGGAAGCTAAAAGCACCCGTTCTAAAGTGCTCTTGGAGGAAGTAAGTTTTTGCAAAGGTGGCGTGGCCTTCTTTGATATCAGCAATATGCCTTAAAAGGGTTTAAACGAGTAAAACTATTAGAGTGTCAGTGTCTTGATGTTAATGCAAGGTGCATTGAATCTAATTTTTTGACATGTTTGCAAGACATGACCTTATTGGAAGGTCCTGGATTGGTAAAAAACTAATCTATCTGCATATAATCCTCAAGGGACGCTTTCTTGTGCTTTAGGCAGAAGCGACAATTTCCATTTCAAGCAAAAGTCATTTTTTCCCTGCCAAATAATAAAAAAAATTTATTGAATGTTGATGTGTTCTTTAGAAAGTCCTGTTCTGTGCACATAAAATGTTACGTGTAGTAAATTCTCTCATCCAGGATGTATTGGAATACGATGTTTATTTCTATAATCTGACTAGGAGCAATCTTCAATCCAGTGCGGATAGAATAGTAAACCGGAGACATTAACTTATATGGGTGAGATTAAAAGGTGATTAAAGAAGAAAAGCTAAGGACAATTCCCATACCGGGAGTCGAACCCGGGCCGCCTGGGTGAAATCCAGGAATCCTAACCGCTAGACCATATGGGAAGCTCTGTCACCCTTTCTCTAGAGTGGGTAACACAAGACAACCAAAAGTTCTTGGCATTTTGAAAGGTTTCCTAAAATGATTTGTTTTCACCTCTATGTCTGAAAAAACAGGAATCCTAAATGCCAGACCAAGTGAAAAGCTTAACTTATTTTGACACGGATCGGTTGACATAAGGAGAAGGTTGCCTGAAGATTATGTAAGAAAAGGAAGCTCTTGCAAAAAGGCATTATCCTCTTTGGAGCGGGGTTAAACATTGAGCTATGTTTGGGAGCTCACAAACTCCACACTTCGCAAGATTCTTCATACATCTTCTGGAATAAATATATCACAGCACTGCATTGATAGGCTGCTTTAGGTCAAGAAAAGAAAGCCACCAAGCATGATGTTCTACCACCTGAATGAAAAATCAAGAAGAACCTTAAGCAATACGCCAAATGCAAGCCCTTGCCATGCCTGGTTAAATGGTAAATCGTTTAGCTTCTCTGGAGAATCTTTTGATTGACTGATTTTCCCATATAATGAAATGCTGGAATTTTTGGAGACCTTTTGGCACCTTTGCCGTCATGTTCCTTGTGTCCAAAAGATACTTGGGAGTAAAATCTGTCACCGAAAAGTAAAGGTTTTGGCAACCTTGCGGAAGCTAAAAGTACCCGTTCTAAAGTGCTCTTGGAGGAAGTAAGTTTTTGCAAAGGTAGCGTGGCCTTCTTTGATATCAGCAATATGCCTTAAAAGGGTTTAAACGAGTAAAACTATTAGAGCGTCAGTGTCTTGATGTTAATGCAAGGTGCATTGAATCTAATTTTTTGACATGTTTGCAAGACATGACTTCATTGGAAGGTCCTGGATTGGTAAAAAAACTAATCTATCTGCATATAATCCTCAAGGGACGCTTTCTTGTGCTTTAGGCAGAAGCGACAATTTCCATTTCAAGCAAAAGTCATTTTTTCCCTGCCAAATAATAAAAATTTTTTATTGAATGTTGATGTGTTCTTTAGAAAAGTCCTGTTCTGTGCACATAAAATGTTACGTGTAGTAAATTCTCTCATCCAGGATGTATTGGAATACGATGTTTATTTCTATAATCTGACTAGGAGCAATCTTCAATCCAGTGCGGATAGAATAGTAAACCGGAGACATTAACTTATATGGGTGAGATTAAAAGGTGATTAAAGAAGAAAATCTAAGGACAATTCCCATACCGGGAGTCGAACCCGGGCCGCCTGGGTGAAAACCAGGAATCCTAACCGCTAGACCATATGGGAAGCTCTGTCACCTTATCTCTAGAGTGGGTAACACAAGACAACCAAAAGTTCTTGGCATTTTGAAAGGTTTCCTAAAATGATTTGTTTTCACCTCTATGTCTGAAAAAACAGGAATCCTAAATGCCAGACCAAGTGAAAAGCTTAACTTATTTTGACACGGATCGGTTGACATAAGGAGAAGGTTGCCTGAAGATTATGTAAGAAAAGGAAGCTCTTGCAAAAAGGCATTATCCTCTTTGGAGCGGGGTTAAACATTGAGCTATGTTTGGGAGCTCACAAACTCCACACTTCGCAAGATTCTTCATACATCTTCTGGAATAAATATATCACAGCACTGCATTGATAGGCTGCTTTAGGTCAAGAAAAGAAAGCCACCAAGCATGATGTTCTACCACCTGAGTGAAAAATCAAGAAGAACCTTAAGCAATACGCCAAATGCAAGCCCTTGCCATGCCTGGTTAAATGGTAAATCGTTTAGCTTCTCTGGAGAATCTTTTGATTGACTGATTTTCCCATATAATGAAATGCTGGCATTTTTGGAGACCTTTTGGCACCTTTGCCGTCATGTTCCTTGTGTCCAAAAGATACTTGGGAGTAAAATCTATCACCGAAAAGAAAGGTTTTGGCAACCTTGTGTAAGCTAAAAGCACCCGTTCTAAAGTGCTCTTGGAGGAAGTAAGTTTTTGCAAAGGTGGCGTGGCCTTCTTTGATATCAGCAATATGCCTTAAAAGGGTTTAAACGAGTAAAACTATTAGAGCGTCAGTGTCTTGATGTTAATGCAAGGTGCATTGAATCTAATTTTTTGACATGTTTGCAAGACATGACTTCATTGGAAGGTCCTGGATTGGTAAAAAACTAATCTATCTGCATATAATCCTCAAGGGACGCTTTCTTGTGCTTTAGGCAGAAGCGACAATTTCCATTTCAAGCAAAAGTCATTTTTTCCCTGCCAAATAATAAAAAAATTTCATTGAATGTTGATGTGTTCTTTAGAAAAGTCCTGTTCTGTGCACATAAAATGTTACGTGTAGTAAATTCTCTCATCCAGGATGTATTGGAATACGATGTTTATTTCTATAATCTGACTAGGAGCAATCTTCAATCCAGTGCGGATAGAATAGTAAACCGGAGACATTAACTTATATGGGTGAGAAGAAAAAGAAGAAAAGCTAAGGACAATTCCCATACCGGGAGTCGAACCAGGGCCGCCTGGGTGAAAACCAGGAATCCTAACCGCTAGACCATATGGGAAGCTCTGTCACCTTTTCTCTAGAGTGGGTAACACAAGACAACCAAAAGTTCTTGGCATTTTGAAAGGTTTCCTAAAATGATTTGTTTTCACCTCTATGTCTGAAAAAACAGGAATCCTAAATGCCAGACCAAGTGAAAAGCTTAACTTATTTTGACACGGATCGGTTGACATAAGGAGAAGGTTGCCTGAAGATTATGCAAGAAAAGGAAGCTCTTGCAAAAAGGCATTATCCTCTTTGGAGCGGGGTTAAACATTGAGCTATGTTTGGGAGCTCACAAACTCCACACTTCGCAAGATTCTTCATACATCTTCTGGAATAAATATATCACAGCACTGCATTGATAGGCTGCTTTAGGTCAAGAAAAGAAAGCCACCAAGCATGATGTTCTACCACCTGAGTGAAAAATCAAGAAGAACCTTAAGCAATACGCCAAATGCAAACCCTTGCCATGCCTGGTTAAATGGTAAATCGTTTAGCTTCTCTGGAGAATCTTTTGATTGACTGATTTTCCCATATAATGAAATGCTGGCATTTTTGGAGACCTTTTGGCACCTTTGCCGTCATGTTCCTTGTGTCCAAAAGATACTTGGGAGTAAAATCTGTCACCGAAAAGAAAGGTTTTGGCAACCTTGCGGAAGCTAAAAGTACCCGTTCTAAAGTGCTCTTGGAGGAAGTAAGTTTTTGCAAAGGTGGCGTGGCCTTCTTTGATATCAGCAATATGCCTTAAAAGGGTTTAAACGAGTAAAACTATTAGAGCGTCAGTGTCTTCATGTTAATGCAAGGTGCATTGAATCTAATTTTTTGACATGTTTGCAAGACATGACTTCATTGGAAGGTCCTGGATTGGTAAAAAACTAATCATCTGCATATAATCCTCAAGGGACGCTTTCTTGTGCTTTAGGCAGAAGCGACAATTTCCATTTCAAGCAAAAGTCATTTTTTCCCTGCCAAATAATAAAAAAATTTTATTGAATGTTGATGTGTTCTTTAGAAAAGTCCTGTTCTGTGCACATAAAATGTTACGTGTAGTAAATTCTCTCATCCAGGATGTATTGGAATACGATGTTTATTTCTATAATCTGACTAGGAGCAATCTTCAATCCAGTGCGGATAGAATAGTAAACCGGAGACATTAATTTATATGGGTGAGATTAAAATGTGATTAAAGAAGAAAAGCTAAGGACAATTCCTATACCGGGAGTCGAACCCGGGCCGCCTGGGTGAAAACCAGGAATCCTAACCGCTAGACCATATGGGAAGCTCTGTCACCTTTTCTCTAGAGTGGGTAACACAAGACAACCAAAAGTTCTTGGCATTTTGAAAGGTTTCCTAAAATGATTTGTTTTCACCTCTATGTCTGAAAAAACAGGAATCCTAAATGCCAGACCAAGTGAAAAGCTTAACTTATTTTGACACGGATCGGTTGAAAGGTTTCCTAAAATGATTTATTTTCACCTCTATGTCTGAAAAAACAGGAATCCTAAATGCCAGACCAAGTGAAAAGCTTAACTTATTTTGACACGGATCGGTTGACATAAGGAGAAGGTTGCCTGAAGATTATGCAAGAAAAGGAAGCTCTTGCAAAAAGGCATTATCCTCTTTGGAGCGGGGTTAAACATTGAGCTATGTTTGGGAGCTCACAAACTCCACACTTCGCAAGATTCTTCATACATCTTCTGGAATAAATATATCACAGCACTGCATTGATAGGCTGCTTTAGGTCAAGAAAAGAAAGCCACCAAGCATGATGTTCTACCACCTGAGTGAAAAATCAAGAAGAACCTTAAGCAATACGCCAAATGCAAACCCTTGCCATGCCTGGTTAAATGGTAAATCGTTTAGCTTCTCTGGAGAATCTTTTGATTGACTGATTTTCCCATATAATGAAATGCTGGCATTTTTGGAGACCTTTTGGCACCTTTGCCGTCATGTTCCTTGTGTCCAAAAGATACTTGGGAGTAAAATCTGTCACCGAAAAGAAAGGTTTTGGCAACCTTGCGGAAGCTAAAAGTACCCGTTCTAAAGTGCTCTTGGAGGAAGTAAGTTTTTGCAAAGGTGGCGTGGCCTTCTTTGATATCAGCAATATGCCTTAAAAGGGTTTAAACGAGTAAAACTATTAGAGCGTCAGTGTCTTGATGTTAATGCAAGGTGCATTGAATCTAATTTTTTGACATGTTTGCAAGACATGACTTCATTGGAAGGTCCTGGATTGGTAAAAAACTAATCTATCTGCATATAATCCTCAAGGGACGCTTTCTTGTGCTTTAGGCAGAAGCGACAATTTCCATTTCAAGCAAAAGTCATTTTTTCCCTGGCAAATAATAAAAAAATTTTATTGAATGTTGATGTGTTCTTTAGAAAAGTCCTGTTCTGTGCACATAAAATGTTACGTGTAGTAAATTCTCTCATCCAGGATGTATTGGAATACGATGTTTATTTCTATAATCTGACTAGGAGCAATCTTCAATCCAGTGCGGATAGAATAGTAAACCGGAGACATTAACTTATATGGGTGAGATTAAAAGGTGATTAAAGAAGAAAATCTAAGGACAATTCCCATACCGGGAGTCGAACCCGGGCCGCCTGGGTGAAAACCAGGAATCCTAACCGCTAGACCATATGGGAAGCTCTGTCACCTTTTCTCTAGAGTGGGTAACACAAGACAACCAAAAGTTCTTGGCATTTTGAAAGGTTTCCTAAAATGATTTGTTTTCACCTCTATGTCTGAAAAAACAGGAATCCTAAATGCCAGACCAAGTGAAAAGCTTAACTTATTTTGACACGGATCGGTTGACATAAGGAGAAGGTTGCCTGAAGATTATGTAAGAAAAGGAAGCTCTTGCAAAAAGGCATTATCCTCTTTGGAGCGGGGTTAAACATTGAGCTATGTTTGGGAGCTCACAAACTCCACACTTCGCAAGATTCTTCATACATCTTCTGGAATAAATATATCACAGCACTGCATTGATAGGCTGCTTTAGGTCAAGAAAAGAAAGCCACCAAGCATGATGTTCTACCACCTGAGTGAAAAATCAAGAAGAACCTTAAGCAATACGCCAAATGCAAGCCCTTGCCATGCCTGGTTAAATGGTAAATCGTTTAGCTTCTCTGGAGAATCTTTTGATTGACTGATTTTCCCATATAATGAAATGCTGGCATTTTTGGAGACCTTTTGGCACCTTTGCCGTCATGTTCCTTGTGTCCAAAAGATACTTGGGAGTAAAATCTATCACCGAAAAGAAAGGTTTTGGCAACCTTGTGTAAGCTAAAAGCACCCGTTCTAAAGTGCTCTTGGAGGAAGTAAGTTTTTGCAAAGGTGGCGTGGCCTTCTTTGATATCAGCAATATGCCTTAAAAGGGTTTAAACGAGTAAAACTATTAGAGCGTCAGTGTCTTGATGTTAATGCAAGGTGCATTGAATCTAATTTTTTGACATGTTTGCAAGACATGACTTCATTGGAAGGTCCTGGATTGGTAAAAAACTAATCTATCTGCATATAATCCTCAAGGGACGCTTTCTTGTGCTTTAGGCAGAAGCGACAATTTCCATTTCAAGCAAAAGTCATTTTTTCCCTGCCAAATAATAAAAAAATTTCATTGAATGTTGATGTGTTCTTTAGAAAAGTCCTGTTCTGTGCACATAAAATGTTACGTGTAGTAAATTCTCTCATCCAGGATGTATTGGAATACGATGTTTATTTCTATAATCTGACTAGGAGCAATCTTCAATCCAGTGCGGATAGAATAGTAAACCGGAGACATTAACTTATATGGGTGAGAAGAAAAAGAAGAAAAGCTAAGGACAATTCCCATACCGGGAGTCGAACCAGGGCCGCCTGGGTGAAAACCAGGAATCCTAACCGCTAGACCATATGGGAAGCTCTGTCACCTTTTCTCTAGAGTGGGTAACACAAGACAACCAAAAGTTCTTGGCATTTTGAAAGGTTTCCTAAAATGATTTGTTTTCACCTCTATGTCTGAAAAAACAGGAATCCTAAATGCCAGACCAAGTGAAAAGCTTAACTTATTTTGACACGGATCGGTTGACATAAGGAGAAGGTTGCCTGAAGATTATGCAAGAAAAGGAAGCTCTTGCAAAAAGGCATTATCCTCTTTGGAGCGGGGTTAAACATTGAGCTATGTTTGGGAGCTCACAAACTCCACACTTCGCAAGATTCTTCATACATCTTCTGGAATAAATATATCACAGCACTGCATTGATAGGCTGCTTTAGGTCAAGAAAAGAAAGCCACCAAGCATGATGTTCTACCACCTGAGTGAAAAATCAAGAAGAACCTTAAGCAATACGCCAAATGCAAACCCTTGCCATGCCTGGTTAAATGGTAAATCGTTTAGCTTCTCTGGAGAATCTTTTGATTGACTGATTTTCCCATATAATGAAATGCTGGCATTTTTGGAGACCTTTTGGCACCTTTGCCGTCATGTTCCTTGTGTCCAAAAGATACTTGGGAGTAAAATCTGTCACCGAAAAGAAAGGTTTTGGCAACCTTGCGGAAGCTAAAAGTACCCGTTCTAAAGTGCTCTTGGAGGAAGTAAGTTTTTGCAAAGGTGGCGTGGCCTTCTTTGATATCAGCAATATGCATTAAAAGGGTTTAAACGAGTAAAACTATTAGAGCGTCAGTGTCTTCATGTTAATGCAAGGTGCATTGAATCTAATTTTTTGACATGTTTGCAAGACATGACTTCATTGGAAGGTCCTGGATTGGTAAAAAACTAATCATCTGCATATAATCCTCAAGGGACGCTTTCTTGTGCTTTAGGCAGAAGCGACAATTTCCATTTCAAGCAAAAGTCATTTTTTCCCTGCCAAATAATAAAAAATTTTTATTGAATGTTGATGTGTTCTTTAGAAAAGTCCTGTTCTGTGCACATAAAATGTTACGTGTAGTAAATTCTCTCATCCAGGATGTATTGGAATACGATGTTTATTTCTATAATCTGACTAGGAGCAATCTTCAATCCAGTGCGGATAGAATAGTAAACCGGAGACATTAATTTATATGGGTGAGATTAAAATGTGATTAAAGAAGAAAAGCTAAGGACAATTCCCATACCGGGAGTCGAACCCGGGCCGCCTGGGTGAAAACCAGGAATCCTAACCGCTAGACCATATGGGAAGCTCTGTCACCTTTTCTCTAGAGTGGGTAACACAAGACAACCAAAAGTTCTTGGCATTTTGAAAGGTTTCCTAAAATGATTTGTTTTCACCTCTATGTCTGAAAAAACAGGAATCCTAAATGCCAGACCAAGTGAAAAGCTTAACTTATTTTGACACGGATCGGTTGACATAAGGAGAAGGTTGCCTGAAGATTATGCAAGAAAAGGAAGCTCTTGCAAAAAGGCATTATCCTCTTTGGAGCGGGGTTAAACATTGAGCTATGTTTGGGAGCTCACAAACTCCACACTTCGCAAGATTCTTCATACATCTTCTGGAATAAATATATCACAGCACTGCATTGATAGGCTGCTTTAGGTCAAGAAAAGAAAGCCACCAAGCATGATGTTCTACCACCTGAGTGAAAAATCAAGAAGAACCTTAAGCAATACGCCAAATGCAAACCCTTGCCATGCCTGGTTAAATGGTAAATCGTTTAGCTTCTCTGGAGAATCTTTTGATTGACTGATTTTCCCATATAATGAAATGCTGGCATTTTTGGAGACCTTTTGGCACCTTTGCCGTCATGTTCCTTGTGTCCAAAAGATACTTGGGAGTAAAATCTATCACCGAAAAGAAAGGTTTTGGCAACCTTGTGTAAGCTAAAAGCACCCGTTCTAAAGTGCTCTTGGAGGAAGTAAGTTTTTGCAAAGGTGGCGTGGCCTTCTTTGATATCAGCAATATGCCTTAAAAGGGTTTAAACGAGTAAAACTATTAGAGCGTCAGTGTCTTGATGTTAATGCAAGGTGCATTGAATCTAATTTTTTGACATGTTTGCAAGACATGACTTCATTGGAAGGTCCTGGATTGGTAAAAAACTAATCTATCTGCATATAATCCTCAAGGGACGCTTTCTTGTGCTTTAGGCAGAAGCGACAATTTCCATTTCAAGCAAAAGTCATTTTTCCCCTGCCAAATAATACAAAATTTTCATTGAATGTTGATGTGTTCTTTAGAAAAGTCCTGTTCTGTGCACATAAAATATTACGTGTAGTAAATTCTCTCATCCAGGATGTATTGGAATACGATGTTTATTTCTATAATCTGACTAGGAGCAATCTTCAATCCAGTGCGGATAGAATAGTAAACCGGAGACATTAACTTATATGGGTGAGATTAAAATGTGACTAAAGAAGAAAAGCTAAGGACATTTCCCATACCGGGAGTCGAACCCGGGCCGCCTGGGTGAAAACCAGGAATCCTAACCGCTAGACCATATGGGAAGCTCTGTCACCTTTTCTCTAGAGTGGGTAACACAAGACAACCAAAAGTTCTTGGCATTTTGAAAGGTTTCCTAAAATGATTTGTTTTCACCTCTATGTCTGAAAAAACAGGAATCCTAAATGCCAGACCAAGTGAAAAGCTTAACTTATTTTGACACGGATCGGTTGACATAAGGAGAAGGTTGCCTGAAGATTATGCAAGAAAAGGAAGCTCTTGCAAAAAGGCATTATCCTCTTTGGAGCGGGGTTAAACATTGAGCTATGTTTGGGAGCTCACAAACTCCACACTTCGCAAGATTATTCATACATCTTCTGGAATAAATATATCACAGCACTGCATTGATAGGCTGCTTTAGGTCAAGAAAAGAAAGCCACCAAGCATTATGTTCTACCACCTGAGTGAAAAATCAAGAAGAACCTTAAGCAATACGCCAAATGCAAACCCTTGCCATGCCTGGTTAAATGGTAAATCGTTTAGCTTCTCTGGAGAATCTTTTGATTGACTGATTTTCCCATATAATGAAATGCTGGCATTTTTGGAGACCTTTTGGCACCTTTGCCGTCATGTTCCTTGTGTCCAAAAGATACTTGGGAGTAAAATCTATCACCGAAAAGAAAGGTTTTGGCAACCTTGTGTAAGCTAAAAGCACCCGTTCTAAAGTGCTCTTGGAGGAAGTAAGTTTTTGCAAAGGTGGCGTGGCCTTCTTTGATATCAGCAATATGCCTTAAAAGGGTTTAAACGAGTAAAACTATTAGAGCGTCAGTGTCTTGATGTTAATGCAAGGTGCATTGAATCTAATTTTTTGACATGTTTGCAAGACATGACTTCATTGGAAGGTCCTGGATTGGTAAAAAACTAATCTATCTGCATATAATCCTCAAGGGACGCTTTCTTGTGCTTTAGGCAGAAGCGACAATTTCCATTTCAAGCAAAAGTCATTTTTCCCCTGCCAAATAATACAAAATTTTCATTGAATGTTGATGTGTTCTTTAGAAAAGTCCTGTTCTGTGCACATAAAATATTACGTGTAGTAAATTCTCTCATCCAGGATGTATTGGAATACGATGTTTATTTCTATAATCTGACTAGGAGCAATCTTCAATCCAGTGCGGATAGAATAGTAAACCGGAGACATTAACTTATATGGGTGAGATTAAAATGTGACTAAAGAAGAAAAGCTAAGGACAATTCCCATACCGGGAGTCGAACCCGGGCCGCCTGGGTGAAAACCAGGAATCCTAACCGCTAGACCATATGGGAAGCTCTGTCACCTTTTCTCTAGAGTGGGTAACACAAGACAACCAAAAGTTCTTGGCATTTTGAAAGGTTTCCTAAAATGATTTGTTTTCACCTCTATGTCTGAAAAAACAGGAATCCTAAATGCCAGACCAAGTGAAAAGCTTAACTTATTTTGACACGGATCGGTTGACATAAGGAGAAGGTTGCCTGAAGATTATGCAAGAAAAGGAAGCTCTTGCAAAAAGGCATTATCCTCTTTGGAGCGGGGTTAAACATTGAGCTATGTTTGGGAGCTCACAAACTCCACACTTCGCAAGATTCTTCATACATCTTCTGGAATAAATATATCACAGCACTGCATTGATAGGCTGCTTTAGGTCAAGAAAAGAAAGCCACCAAGCATGATGTTCTACCACCTGAGTGAAAAATCAAGAAGAACCTTAAGCAATACGCCATATGCAAGCCCTTGCCATGCCTGGTTAAATGGTAAATCGTTTAGCTTCTCTGGAGAATCTTTTGATTGACTGATTTTCCCATATAATGAAATGCTGGCATTTTTGGAGACCTTTTGGCACCTTTGCCGTCATGTTCCTTGTGTCCAAAAGATACTTGGGAGTAAAATCTGTCACCGAAAAGAAAGGTTTTGGCAACCTTGCGGAAGCTAAAAGTACCCGTTCTAAAGTGCTCTTGGAGGAAGTAAGTTTTTGCAAAGGTGGCGTGGCCTTCTTTGATATCAGCAATATGCCTTAAAAGGGTTTAAACGAGTAAAACTATTAGAGCATCAGTGTCTTGATGTTAATGCAAGGTGCATTGAATCTAATTTTTTGACATGTTTGCAAGACATGACTTCATTGGAAGGTCCTGGATTGGTAAAAAACTAATCTATCTGCATATAATCCTCAAGGGACGCTTTCTTGTGCTTTAGGCAGAAGCGACAATTTCCATTTCAAGCAAAAGTCATTTTTTCCCTGCCAAATAATAAAAAATTTTTTATTGAATGTTGATGTGTTCTTTAGAAAAGTCCTGTTCTGTGCACATAAAATGTTACGTGTAGTAAATTCTCTCATCCAGGATGTATTGGAATACGATGTTTATTTCTATAATCTGACTAGGAGCAATCTTCAATCCAGTGCGGATAGAATAGTAAACCGGAGACATTAACTTATATGGGTGAGATTAAAAGGTGACTAAAGAAGAAAAGCTAAGGACAATTCCCATACCGGGAGTCGAACCCGGGCCGCCTGGGTGAAAACCAGGAATCCTAACCGCTAGACCATATGGGAAGCTCTGTCACCTTTTCTCTAGAGTGGGTAACACAAGACAACCAAAAGTTCTTGGCATTTTGAAAGGTTTCCTAAAATGATTTGTTTTCACCTCTATGTCTGAAAAAACAGGAATCCTAAATGCCAGACCAAGTGAAAAGCTTAACTTATTTTGAAACGGATCGGTTGACATAAGGAGAAGGTTGCCTGAAGATTATGCAAGAAAAGGAAGCTCTTGCAAAAAGGCATTATCCTCTTTGGAGCGGGGTTAAACATTGAGCTATGTTTGGGAGCTCACAAACTCCACACTTCGCAAGATTCTTCATACATCTTCTGGAATAAATATATCACAGCACTGCATTGATAGGCTGCTTTAGGTCAAGAAAAGAAAGCCACCAAGCATGATGTTCTACCACCTGAGTGAAAAATCAAGAAGAACCTTAAGCAATACGCCAAATGCAAACCCTTGCCATGCCTGGTTAAATGGTAAATCGTTTAGCTTCTCTGGAGAATCTTTTGATTGACTGATTTTCCCATATAATGAAATGCTGGCATTTTTGGAGACCTATTGGCACCTTTGCCGTCATGTTCCTTGTGTCCAAAAGATACTTGGGAGTAAAATCTATCACCGAAAAGAAAGGTTTTGGCAACCTTGTGTAAGCTAAAAGCACCCGTTCTAAAGTGCTCTTGGAGGAAGTAAGTTTTTGCAAAGGTGGCGTGGCCTTCTTTGATATCAGCAATATGCCTTAAAAGGGTTTAAACGAGTAAAACTATTAGAGCGTCAGTGTCTTGATGTTAATGCAAGGTGCATTGAATCTAATTTTTTGACATGTTTGCAAGACATGACTTCATTGGAAGGTCCTGGATTGGTAAAAAACTAATCTATCTGCATATAATCCTCAAGGGACGCTTTCTTGTGCTTTAGGCAGAAGCGACAATTTCCATTTCAAGCAAAAGTCATTTTTTCCCTGCCAAATAATAAAAAATTTTCATTGAATGTTGATGTGTTCTTTAGAAAAGTCCTGTTCTGTGCACATAAAATATTACGTGTAGTAAATTCTCTAAACCAGGATGTATTGGAATACGATGTTTATTTCTATAATCTGACTAGGAGCAATCTTCAATCCAGTGCGGATAGAATAGTAAACCGGAGACATTAACTTAAATGGGTGAGATTAAAATGTGATTAAAGAAGAAAAGCTAAGGACAATTCCCATACCGGGAGTCGAACCCGGGCCGCCTGGATGAAAACCAGGAATCCTAACCGCTAGACCATATGGGAAGCTCTGTCACCTTTTCTCTAGAGTGGGTAACACAAGACAACCAAAAGTTCTTGGCATTTTGAAAGGTTTCCTAAAATGATTTGTTTTCACCTCTATGTCTGAAAAAACAGGAATCCTAAATGCCAGACCAAGTGAAAAGCTTAACTTATTTTGACACGGATCGGTTGACATAAGGAGAAGGTTGCCTGAAGATTATGCAAGAAAAGGAAGCTCTTGCAAAAAGGCATTATCCTCTTTGGAGCGGGGTTAAACATTGAGCTATGTTTGGGAGCTCACAAACTCCACACTTCGCAAGATTCTTCATACATCTTCTGGAATAAATATATCACAGCACTGCATTGATAGGCTGCTTTAGGTCAAGAAAAGAAAGCCACCAAGCATGATGTTCTACCACCTGAGTGAAAAATCAAGAAGAACCTTAAGCAATACGCCAAATGCAAACCCTTGCCATGCCTGGTTAAATGGTAAATCGTTTAGCTTCTCTGGAGAATCTTTTGATTGACTGATTTTCCCATATAATGAAATGCTGGCATTTTTGGAGACCTTTTGGCACCTTTGCCGTCATGTTCCTTGTGTCCAAAAGATACTTGGGAGTAAAATCTGTCACCGAAAAGAAAGGTTTTGGCAACCTTGCGGAAGCTAAAAGTACCCGTTCTAAAGTGCTCTTGGAGGAAGTAAGTTTTTGCAAAGGTGGCGTGGCCTTCTTTGATATCAGCAATATGCCTTAAAAGGGTTTAAACGAGTAAAACTATTAGAGCGTCAGTGTCTTCATGTTAATGCAAGGTGCATTGAATCTAATTTTTTGACATGTTTGCAAGACATGACTTCATTGGAAGGTCCTGGATTGGTAAAAAACTAATCATCTGCATATAATCCTCAAGGGACGCTTTCTTGTGCTTTAGGCAGAAGCGACAATTTCCATTTCAAGCAAAAGTCATTTTTTCCCTGCCAAATAATAAAAAATTTTTATTGAATGTTGATGTGTTCTTTAGAAAAGTCCTGTTCTGTGCACATAAAATGTTACGTGTAGTAAATTCTCTCATCCAGGATGTATTGGAATACGATGTTTATTTCTATAATCTGACTAGGAGCAATCTTCAATCCAGTGCGGATAGAATAGTAAACCGGAGACATTAACTTATATGGGTGAGATTAAAATGTGATTAAAGAAGAAAAGCTAAGGACAATTCCTATACCGGGAGTCGAACCCGGGCCGCCTGGGTGAAAACCAGGAATCCTAACCGCTAGACCATATGGGAAGCTCTGTCACCTTTTCTCTAGAGTGGGTAACACAAGACAACCAAAAGTTCTTGGCATTTTGAAAGGTTTCCTAAAATGATTTGTTTTCACCTCTATGTCAGAAAAAACAGGAATCCTAAATGCCAGACCAAGTGAAAAGCTTAACTTATTTTGACACGGATCGGTTGAAAGGTTTCCTAAAATGATTTGTTTTCACCTCTATGTCTGAAAAAACAGGAATCCTAAATGCGAGACCAAGTGAAAAGCTTAACTTATTTTGACACGGATCGGTTGACATAAGGAGAAGGTTGCCTGAAGATTATGCAAGAAAAGGAAGCTCTTGCAAAAAGGCATTATCCTCTTTGGAGCGGGGTTAAACATTGAGCTATGTTTGGGAGCTCACAAACTCCACACTTCGCAAGATTATTCATACATCTTCTGGAATAAATATATCACAGCACTGCATTGATAGGCTGCTTTAGGTCAAGAAAAGAAAGCCACCAAGCATTATGTTCTACCACCTGAGTGAAAAATCAAGAAGAACCTTAAGCAATACGCCAAATGCAAACCCTTGCCATGCCTGGTTAAATGGTAAATCGTTTAGCTTCTCTGGAGAATCTTTTGATTGACTGATTTTCCCATATAATGAAATGCTGGCATTTTTGGAGACCTTTTGGCACCTTTGCCGTCATGTTCCTTGTGTCCAAAAGATACTTGGGAGTAAAATCTATCACCGAAAAGAAAGGTTTTGGCAACCTTGTGTAAGCTAAAAGCACCCGTTCTAAAGTGCTCTTGGAGGAAGTAAGTTTTTGCAAAGGTGGCGTGGCCTTCTTTGATATCAGCAATATGCCTTAAAAGGGTTTAAACGAGTAAAACTATTAGAGCGTCAGTGTCTTGATGTTAATGCAAGGTGCATTGAATCTAATTTTTTGACATGTTTGCAAGACATGACTTCATTGGAAGGTCCTGGATTGGTAAAAAACTAATCTATCTGCATATAATCCTCAAGGGACGCTTTCTTGTGCTTTAGGCAGAAGCGACAATTTCCATTTCAAGCAAAAGTCATTTTTCCCCTGCCAAATAATACAAAATTTTCATTGAATGTTGATGTGTTCTTTAGAAAAGTCCTGTTCTGTGCACATAAAATATTACGTGTAGTAAATTCTCTCATCCAGGATGTATTGGAATACGATGTTTATTTCTATAATCTGACTAGGAGCAATCTTCAATCCAGTGCGGATAGAATAGTAAACCGGAGACATTAACTTATATGGGTGAGATTAAAATGTGACTAAAGAAGAAAAGCTAAGGACAATTCCCATACCGGGAGTCGAACCCGGGCCGCCTGGGTGAAAACCAGGAATCCTAACCGCTAGACCATATGGGAAGCTCTGTCACCTTTTCTCTAGAGTGGGTAACACAAGACAACCAAAAGTTCTTGGCATTTTGAAAGGTTTCCTAAAATGATTTGTTTTCACCTCTATGTCTGAAAAAACAGGAATCCTAAATGCCAGACCAAGTGAAAAGCTTAACTTATTTTGACACGGATCGGTTGACATAAGGAGAAGGTTGCCTGAAGATTATGCAAGAAAAGGAAGCTCTTGCAAAAAGGCATTATCCTCTTTGGAGCGGGGTTAAACATTGAGCTATGTTTGGGAGCTCACAAACTCCACACTTCGCAAGATTCTTCATACATCTTCTGGAATAAATATATCACAGCACTGCATTGATAGGCTGCTTTAGGTCAAGAAAAGAAAGCCACCAAGCATGATGTTCTACCACCTGAGTGAAAAATCAAGAAGAACCTTAAGCAATACGCCATATGCAAGCCCTTGCCATGCCTGGTTAAATGGTAAATCGTTTAGCTTCTCTGGAGAATCTTTTGATTGACTGATTTTCCCATATAATGAAATGCTGGCATTTTTGGAGACCTTTTGGCACCTTTGCCGTCATGTTCCTTGTGTCCAAAAGATACTTGGGAGTAAAATCTGTCACCGAAAAGAAAGGTTTTGGCAACCTTGCGGAAGCTAAAAGTACCCGTTCTAAAGTGCTCTTGGAGGAAGTAAGTTTTTGCAAAGGTGGCGTGGCCTTCTTTGATATCAGCAATATGCCTTAAAAGGGTTTAAACGAGTAAAACTATTAGAGCATCAGTGTCTTGATGTTAATGCAAGGTGCATTGAATCTAATTTTTTGACATGTTTGCAAGACATGACTTCATTGGAAGGTCCTGGATTGGTAAAAAACTAATCTATCTGCATATAATCCTCAAGGGACGCTTTCTTGTGCTTTAGGCAGAAGCGACAATTTCCATTTCAAGCAAAAGTCATTTTTTCCCTGCCAAATAATAAAAAATTTTTTATTGAATGTTGATGTGTTCTTTAGAAAAGTCCTGTTCTGTGCACATAAAATGTTACGTGTAGTAAATTCTCTCATCCAGGATGTATTGGAATACGATGTTTATTTCTATAATCTGACTAGGAGCAATCTTCAATCCAGTGCGGATAGAATAGTAAACCGGAGACATTAACTTATATGGGTGAGATTAAAATGTGACTAAAGAAGAAAAGCTAAGGACAATTCCCATACCGGGAGTCGAACCCGGGCCGCCTGGGTGAAAACCAGGAATCCTAACCGCTAGACCATATGGGAAGCTCTGTCACCTTTTCTCTAGAGTGGGTAACACAAGACAACCAAAAGTTCTTGGCATTTTGAAAGGTTTCCTAAAATGATTTGTTTTCACCTCTATGTCTGAAAAAACAGGAATCCTAAATGCCAGACCAAGTGAAAAGCTTAACTTATTTTGACACGGATCGGTTGACATAAGGAGAAGGTTGCCTGAAGATTATGCAAGAAAAGGAAGCTCTTGCAAAAAGGCATTATCCTCTTTGGAGCGGGGTTAAACATTGAGCTATGTTTGGGAGCTCACAAACTCCACACTTCGCAAGATTCTTCATACATCTTCTGGAATAAATATATCACAGCACTGCATTGATAGGCTGCTTTAGGTCAAGAAAAGAAAGCCACCAAGCATGATGTTCTACCACCTGAGTGAAAAATCAAGAAGAACCTTAAGCAATACGCCATATGCAAGCCCTTGCCATGCCTGGTTAAATGGTAAATCGTTTAGCTTCTCTGGAGAATCTTTTGATTGACTGATTTTCCCATATAATGAAATGCTGGCATTTTTGGAGACCTTTTGGCACCTTTGCCGTCATGTTCCTTGTGTCCAAAAGATACTTGGGAGTAAAATCTGTCACCGAAAAGAAAGGTTTTGGCAACCTTGCGGAAGCTAAAAGTACCCGTTCTAAAGTGCTCTTGGAGGAAGTAAGTTTTTGCAAAGGTGGCGTGGCCTTCTTTGATATCAGCAATATGCCTTAAAAGGGTTTAAACGAGTAAAACTATTAGAGCATCAGTGTCTTGATGTTAATGCAAGGTGCATTGAATCTAATTTTTTGACATGTTTGCAAGACATGACTTCATTGGAAGGTCCTGGATTGGTAAAAAACTAATCTATCTGCATATAATCCTCAAGGGACGCTTTCTTGTGCTTTAGGCAGAAGCGACAATTTCCATTTCAAGCAAAAGTCATTTTTTCCCTGCCAAATAATAAAAATTTTTTTATTGAATGTTGATGTGTTCTTTAGAAAAGTCCTGTTCTGTGCACATAAAATGTTACGTGTAGTAAATTCTCTCATCCAGGATGTATTGGAATACGATGTTTATTTCTATAATCTGACTAGGAGCAATCTTCAATCCAGTGCGGATAGAATAGTAAACCGGAGACATTAACTTATATGGGTGAGATTAAAAGGTGACTAAAGAAGAAAAGCTAAGGACAATTCCCATACCGGGAGTCGAACCCGGGCCGCCTGGGTGAAAACCAGGAATCCTAACCGCTAGACCATATGGGAAGCTCTGTCACCTCTTGGAGGAAGTAAGTTTTTGCAAAGGTGGCGTGGCCTTCTTTGATATCAGCAATATGCCTTAAAAGGGTTTAAACGAGTAAAACTATTAGAGCGTCAGTGTCTTGATGTTAATGCAAGGTGCATTGAATCTAATTTTTTGACATGTTTGCAAGACATGACTTCATTGGAAGGTCCTGGATTGGTAAAAAACTAATCTATCTGCATATAATCCTCAAGGGACGCTTTCTTGTGCTTTAGGCAGAAGCGACAATTTCCATTTCAAGCAAAAGTCATTTTTTCCCTGCCAAATAATAAAAAATTTTCATTGAATGTTGATGTGTTCTTTAGAAAAGTCCTGTTCTGTGCACATAAAATATTACGTGTAGTAAATTCTCTAAACCAGGATGTATTGGAATACGATGTTTATTTCTATAATCTGACTAGGAGCAATCTTCAATCCAGTGCGGATAGAATAGTAAACCGGAGACATTAACTTATATGGGTGAGATTAAAAGGTGATTAAAGAAGAAAAGCTAAGGACAATTCCCATACCGGGAGTCAAACCCGGGCCGCCTGGGTGAAAACCAGGAATCCTAACCGCTAGACCATATGGGAAGCTCTGTCACCTTTTCTCTAGAGTGGGTAACACAAGACAACCAAAAGTTCTTGGCATTTTGAAAGGTTTCCTAAAATGATTTGTTTTCACCTCTATGTCTGAAAAAACAGGAATCCTAAATGCCAGACCAAGTGAAAAGCTTAACTTATTTTGACACGGATCGGTTGACATAAGGAGAAGGTTGCCTGAAGATTATGCAAGAAAAGGAAGCTCTTGCAAAAAGGCATTATCCTCTTTGGAGCGGGGTTAAACATTGAGCTATGTTTGGGAGCTCACAAACTCCACACTTCGCAAGATTCTTCATACATCTTCTGGAATAAATATATCACAGCACTGCATTGATAGGCTGCTTTAGGTCAAGAAAAGAAAGCCACCAAGCATTATTTTCTACCACCTGAGTGAAAAATCAAGAAGAACCTTAAGCAATACGCCAAATGCAAACCCTTGCCATGCCTGGTTAAATGGTAAATCGTTTAGCTTCTCTGGAGAATCTTTTGATTGACTGATTTTCCCATATAATGAAATGCTGGCATTTTTGGAGACCTTTTGGCACCTTTGCCGTCATGTTCCTTGTGTCCAAAAGATACTTGGGAGTAAAATCTATCACCGAAAAGAAAGGTTTTGGCAACCTTGTGTAAGCTAAAAGCACCCGTTCTAAAGTGCTCTTGGAGGAAGTAAGTTTTTGCAAAGGTGGCGTGGCCTTCTTTGATATCAGCAATATGCCTTAAAAGGGTTTAAACGAGTAAAACTATTAGAGCGTCAGTGTCTTGATGTTAATGCAAGGTGCATTGAATCTAATTTTTTGACATGTTTGCAAGACATGACTTCATTGGAAGGTCCTGGATTGGTAAAAAACTAATCTATCTGCATATAATCCTCAAGGGACGCTTTCTTGTGCTTTAGGCAGAAGCGACAATTTCCATTTCAAGCAAAAGTCATTTTTCCCCTGCCAAATAATACAAAATTTTCATTGAATGTTGATGTGTTCTTTAGAAAAGTCCTGTTCTGTGCACATAAAATATTACGTGTAGTAAATTCTCTCATCCAGGATGTATTGGAATACGATGTTTATTTCTATAATCTGACTAGGAGCAATCTTCAATCCAGTGCGGATAGAATAGTAAACCGGAGACATTAACTTATATGGGTGAGATTAAAATGTGACTAAAGAAGAAAAGCTAAGGACATTTCCCATACCGGGAGTCGAACCCGGGCCGCCTGGGTGAAAACCAGGAATCCTAACCGCTAGACCATATGGGAAGCTCTGTCACCTTTTCTCTAGAGTGGGTAACACAAGACAACCAAAAGTTCTTGGCATTTTGAAAGGTTTCCTAAAATGATTTGTTTTCACCTCTATGTCTGAAAAAACAGGAATCCTAAATGCCAGACCAAGTGAAAAGCTTAACTTATTTTGACACGGATCGGTTGACATAAGGAGAAGGTTGCCTGAAGATTATGTAAGAAAAGGAAGCTCTTGCAAAAAGGCATTATCCTCTTTGGAGCGGGGTTAAACATTGAGCTATGTTTGGGAGCTCACAAACTCCACACTTCGCAAGATTCTTCATACATCTTCTGGAATAAATATATCACAGCACTGCATTGATAGGCTGCTTTAGGTCAAGAAAAGAAAGCCACCAAGCATGATGTTCTACCACCTGAGTGAAAAATCAAGAAGAACCTTAAGCAATACGCCAAATGCAAGCCCTTGCCATGCCTGGTTAAATGGTAAATCGTTTAGCTTCTCTGGAGAATCTTTTGATTGACTGATTTTCCCATATAATGAAATGCTGGCATTTTTGGAGACCTTTTGGCACCTTTGCCGTCATGTTCCTTGTGTCCAAAAGATACTTGGGAGTAAAATCTATCACCGAAAAGAAAGGTTTTGGCAACCTTGTGTAAGCTAAAAGCACCCGTTCTAAAGTGCTCTTGGAGGAAGTAAGTTTTTGCAAAGGTGGCGTGGCCTTCTTTGATATCAGCAATATGCCTTAAAAGGGTTTAAACGAGTAAAACTATTAGAGCGTCAGTGTCTTGATGTTAATGCAAGGTGCATTGAATCTAATTTTTTGACATGTTTGCAAGACATGACTTCATTGGAAGGTCCTGGATTGGTAAAAAACTAATCTATCTGCATATAATCCTCAAGGGACGCTTTCTTGTGCTTTAGGCAGAAGCGACAATTTCCATTTCAAGCAAAAGTCATTTTTTCCCTGCCAAATAATAAAAAAATTTCATTGAATGTTGATGTGTTCTTTAGAAAAGTCCTGTTCTGTGCACATAAAATGTTACGTGTAGTAAATTCTCTCATCCAGGATGTATTGGAATACGATGTTTATTTCTATAATCTGACTAGGAGCAATCTTCAATCCAGTGCGGATAGAATAGTAAACCGGAGACATTAACTTATATGGGTGAGAAGAAAAAGAAGAAAAGCTAAGGACAATTCCCATACCGGGAGTCAAACCCGGGCCGCCTGGGTGAAAACCAGGAATCCTAACCGCTAGACCATATGGGAAGCTCTGTCACCTTTTCTCTAGAGTGGGTAACACAAGACAACCAAAAGTTCTTGGCATTTTGAAAGGTTTCCTAAAATGATTTGTTTTCACCTCTATGTCTGAAAAAACAGGAATCCTAAATGCCAGACCAAGTGAAAAGCTTAACTTATTTTGACACGGATCGGTTGACATAAGGAGAAGGTTGCCTGAAGATTATGCAAGAAAAGGAAGCTCTTGCAAAAAGGCATTATCCTCTTTGGAGCGGGGTTAAACATTGAGCTATGTTTGGGAGCTCACAAACTCCACACTTCGCAAGATTCTTCATACATCTTCTGGAATAAATATATCACAGCACTGCATTGATAGGCTGCTTTAGGTCAAGAAAAGAAAGCCACCAAGCATTATTTTCTACCACCTGAGTGAAAAATCAAGAAGAACCTTAAGCAATACGCCAAATGCAAACCCTTGCCATGCCTGGTTAAATGGTAAATCGTTTAGCTTCTCTGGAGAATCTTTTGATTGACTGATTTTCCCATATAATGAAATGCTGGCATTTTTGGAGACCTTTTGGCACCTTTGCCGTCATGTTCCTTGTGTCCAAAAGATACTTGGGAGTAAAATCTATCACCGAAAAGAAAGGTTTTGGCAACCTTGTGTAAGCTAAAAGCACCCGTTCTAAAGTGCTCTTGGAGGAAGTAAGTTTTTGCAAAGGTTGCGTGGCCTTCTTTGATATCAGCAATATGCCTTAAAAGGGTTTAAACGAGTAAAACTATTAGAGCGTCAGTGTCTTGATGTTAATGCAAGGTGCATTGAATCTAATTTTTTGACATGTTTGCAAGACATGACTTCATTGGAAGGTCCTGGATTGGTAAAAAACTAATCTATCTGCATATAATCCTCAAGGGACGCTTTCTTGTGCTTTAGGCAGAAGCGACAATTTCCATTTCAAGCAAAAGTCATTTTTCCCCTGCCAAATAATACAAAATTTTCATTGAATGTTGATGTGTTCTTTAGAAAAGTCCTGTTCTGTGCACATAAAATATTACGTGTAGTAAATTCTCTCATCCAGGATGTATTGGAATACGATGTTTATTTCTATAATCTGACTAGGAGCAATCTTCAATCCAGTGCGGATAGAATAGTAAACCGGAGACATTAACTTATATGGGTGAGATTAAAATGTGACTAAAGAAGAAAAGCTAAGGACATTTCCCATACCGGGAGTCGAACCCGGGCCGCCTGGGTGAAAACCAGGAATCCTAACCGCTAGACCATATGGGAAGCTCTGTCACCTTTTCTCTAGAGTGGGTAACACAAGACAACCAAAAGTTCTTGGCATTTTGAAAGGTTTCCTAAAATGATTTGTTTTCACCTCTATGTCTGAAAAAACAGGAATCCTAAATGCCAGACCAAGTGAAAAGCTTAACTTATTTTGACACGGATCGGTTGACATAAGGAGAAGGTTGCCTGAAGATTATGCAAGAAAAGGAAGCTCTTGCAAAAAGGCATTATCCTCTTTGGAGCGGGGTTAAACATTGAGCTATGTTTGGGAGCTCACAAACTCCACACTTCGCAAGATTCTTCATACATCTTCTGGAATAAATATATCACAGCACTGCATTGATAGGCTGCTTTAGGTCAAGAAAAGAAAGCCACCAAGCATTATTTTCTACCACCTGAGTGAAAAATCAAGAAGAACCTTAAGCAATACGCCAAATGCAAACCCTTGCCATGCCTGGTTAAATGGTAAATCGTTTAGCTTCTCTGGAGAATCTTTTGATTGACTGATTTTCCCATATAATGAAATGCTGGCATTTTTGGAGACCTTTTGGCACCTTTGCCGTCATGTTCCTTGTGTCCAAAAGATACTTGGGAGTAAAATCTATCACCGAAAAGAAAGGTTTTGGCAACCTTGTGTAAGCTAAAAGCACCCGTTCTAAAGTGCTCTTGGAGGAAGTAAGTTTTTGCAAAGGTGGCGTGGCCTTCTTTGATATCAGCAATATGCCTTAAAAGGGTTTAAACGAGTAAAACTATTAGAGCGTCAGTGTCTTGATGTTAATGCAAGGTGCATTGAATCTAATTTTTTGACATGTTTGCAAGACATGACTTCATTGGAAGGTCCTGGATTGGTAAAAAACTAATCTATCTGCATATAATCCTCAAGGGACGCTTTCTTGTGCTTTAGGCAGAAGCGACAATTTCCATTTCAAGCAAAAGTCATTTTTCCCCTGCCAAATAATACAAAATTTTCATTGAATGTTGATGTGTTCTTTAGAAAAGTCCTGTTCTGTGCACATAAAATATTACGTGTAGTAAATTCTCTCATCCAGGATGTATTGGAATACGATGTTTATTTCTATAATCTGACTAGGAGCAATCTTCAATCCAGTGCGGATAGAATAGTAAACCGGAGACATTAACTTATATGGGTGAGATTAAAATGTGACTAAAGAAGAAAAGCTAAGGACATTTCCCATACCGGGAGTCGAACCCGGGCCGCCTGGGTGAAAACCAGGAATCCTAACCGCTAGACCATATGGGAAGCTCTGTCACCTTTTCTCTAGAGTGGGTAACACAAGACAACCAAAAGTTCTTGGCATTTTGAAAGGTTTCCTAAAATGATTTGTTTTCACCTCTATGTCTGAAAAAACAGGAATCCTAAATGCCAGACCAAGTGAAAAGCTTAACTTATTTTGACACGGATCGGTTGACATAAGGAGAAGGTTGCCTGAAGATTATGCAAGAAAAGGAAGCTCTTGCAAAAAGGCATTATCCTCTTTGGAGCGGGGTTAAACATTGAGCTATGTTTGGGAGCTCACAAACTCCACACTTCGCAAGATTCTTCATACATCTTCTGGAATAAATATATCACAGCACTGCATTGATAGGCTGCTTTAGGTCAAGAAAAGAAAGCCACCAAGCATTATGTTCTACCACCTGAGTGAAAAATCAAGAAGAACCTTAAGCAATACGCCAAATGCAAACCCTTGCCATGCCTGGTTAAATGGTAAATCGTTTAGCTTCTCTGGAGAATCTTTTGATTGACTGATTTTCCCATATAATGAAATGCTGGCATTTTTGGAGACCTTTTGGCACCTTTGCCGTCATGTTCCTTGTGTCCAAAAGATACTTGGGAGTAAAATCTATCACCGAAAAGAAAGGTTTTGGCAACCTTGTGTAAGCTAAAAGCACCCGTTCTAAAGTGCTCTTGGAGGAAGTAAGTTTTTGCAAAGGTGGCGTGGCCTTCTTTGATATCAGCAATATGCCTTAAAAGGGTTTAAACGAGTAAAACTATTAGAGCGTCAGTGTCTTGATGTTAATGCAAGGTGCATTGAATCTAATTTTTTGACATGTTTGCAAGACATGACTTCATTGGAAGGTCCTGGATTGGTAAAAAACTAATCTATCTGCATATAATCCTCAAGGGACGCTTTCTTGTGCTTTAGGCAGAAGCGACAATTTCCATTTCAAGCAAAAGTCATTTTTCCCCTGCCAAATAATACAAAATTTTCATTGAATGTTGATGTGTTCTTTAGAAAAGTCCTGTTCTGTGCACATAAAATATTACGTGTAGTAAATTCTCTCATCCAGGATGTATTGGAATACGATGTTTATTTCTATAATCTGACTAGGAGCAATCTTCAATCCAGTGCGGATAGAATAGTAAACCGGAGACATTAACTTATATGGGTGAGATTAAAATGTGACTAAAGAAGAAAAGCTAAGGACAATTCCCATACCGGGAGTCGAACCCGGGCCGCCTGGGTGAAAACCAGGAATCCTAACCGCTAGACCATATGGGAAGCTCTGTCACCTTTTCTCTAGAGTGGGTAACACAAGACAACCAAAAGTTCTTGGCATTTTGAAAGGTTTCCTAAAATGATTTGTTTTCACCTCTATGTCTGAAAAAACAGGAATCCTAAATGCCAGACCAAGTGAAAAGCTTAACTTATTTTGACACGGATCGGTTGACATAAGGAGAAGGTTGCCTGAAGATTATGCAAGAAAAGGAAGCTCTTGCAAAAAGGCATTATCCTCTTTGGAGCGGGGTTAAACATTGAGCTATGTTTGGGAGCTCACAAACTCCACACTTCGCAAGATTCTTCATACATCTTCTGGAATAAATATATCACAGCACTGCATTGATAGGCTGCTTTAGGTCAAGAAAAGAAAGCCACCAAGCATGATGTTCTACCACCTGAGTGAAAAATCAAGAAGAACCTTAAGCAATACGCCATATGCAAGCCCTTGCCATGCCTGGTTAAATGGTAAATCGTTTAGCTTCTCTGGAGAATCTTTTGATTGACTGATTTTCCCATATAATGAAATGCTGGCATTTTTGGAGACCTTTTGGCACCTTTGCCGTCATGTTCCTTGTGTCCAAAAGATACTTGGGAGTAAAATCTGTCACCGAAAAGAAAGGTTTTGGCAACCTTGCGGAAGCTAAAAGTACCCGTTCTAAAGTGCTCTTGGAGGAAGTAAGTTTTTGCAAAGGTGGCGTGGCCTTCTTTGATATCAGCAATATGCCTTAAAAGGGTTTAAACGAGTAAAACTATTAGAGCATCAGTGTCTTGATGTTAATGCAAGGTGCATTGAATCTAATTTTTTGACATGTTTGCAAGACATGACTTCATTGGAAGGTCCTGGATTGGTAAAAAACTAATCTATCTGCATATAATCCTCAAGGGACGCTTTCTTGTGCTTTAGGCAGAAGCGACAATTTCCATTTCAAGCAAGTCATTTTTTTCCTGCCAAATAATAAAAATTTTTTTATTGAATGTTGATGTGTTCTTTAGAAAAGTCCTGTTCTGTGCACATAAAATGTTACGTGTAGTAAATTCTCTCATCCAGGTTGTATTGGAATACGATGTTTATTTCTATAATCTGACTAGGAGCAATCTTCAATCCAGTGCGGATAGAATAGTAAACCGGAGACATTAACTTATATGGGTGAGATTAAAAGGTGACTAAAGAAGAAAAGCTAAGGACAATTCCCATACCGGGAGTCGAACCCGGGCCGCCTGGGTGAAAACCAGGAATCCTAACCGCTAGACCATATGGGAAGCTCTGTCACCTTTTCTCTAGAGTGGGTAACACAAGACAACCAAAAGTTCTTGGCATTTTGAAAGGTTTCCTAAAATGATTTGTTTTCACCTCTATGTCTGAAAAAACAGGAATCCTAAATGCCAGACCAAGTGAAAAGCTTAACTTATTTTGACACGGATCGGTTGACATAAGGAGAAGGTTGCCTGAAGATTATGCAAGAAAAGGAAGCTCTTGCAAAAAGGCATTATCCTCTTTGGAGCGGGGTTAAACATTGAGCTATGTTTGGGAGCTCACAAACTCCACACTTCGCAAGATTCTTCATACATCTTCTGGAATAAATATATCACAGCACTGCATTGATAGGCTGCTTTAGGTCAAGAAAAGAAAGCCACCAAGCATGATGTTCTACCACCTGAGTGAAAAATCAAGAAGAACCTTAAGCAATACGCCAAATGCAAACCCTTGCCATGCCTGGTTAAATGGTAAATCGTTTAGCTTCTCTGGAGAATCTTTTGATTGACTGATTTTCCCATATAATGAAATGCTGGCATTTTTGGAGACCTATTGGCACCTTTGCCGTCATGTTCCTTGTGTCCAAAAGATACTTGGGAGTAAAATCTATCACCGAAAAGAAAGGTTTTGGCAACCTTGTGTAAGCTAAAAGCACCCGTTCTAAAGTGCTCTTGGAGGAAGTAAGTTTTTGCAAAGGGGGCGTGGCCTTCTTTGATATCAGCAATATGCCTTAAAAGGGTTTAAACGAGTAAAACTATTAGAGCGTCAGTGTCTTGATGTTAATGCAAGGTGCATTGAATCTAATTTTTTGACATGTTTGCAAGACATGACTTCATTGGAAGGTCCTGGATTGGTAAAAAACTAATCTATCTGCATATAATCCTCAAGGGACGCTTTCTTGTGCTTTAGGCAGAAGCGACAATTTCCATTTCAAGCAAAAGTCATTTTTTCCCTGCCAAATAATAAAAAATTTTCATTGAATGTTGATGTGTTCTTTAGAAAAGTCCTGTTCTGTGCACATAAAATATTACGTGTAGTAAATTCTCTAAACCAGGATGTATTGGAATACGATGTTTATTTCTATAATCTGACTAGGAGCAATCTTCAATCCAGTGCGGATAGAATAGTAAACCGGAGACATTAACTTATATGGGTGAGATTAAAAGGTGATTAAAGAAGAAAAGCTAAGGACAATTCCCATACCGGGAGTCAAACCCGGGCCGCCTGGGTGAAAACCAGGAATCCTAACCGCTAGACCATATGGGAAGCTCTGTCACCTTTTCTCTAGAGTGGGTAACACAAGACAACCAAAAGTTCTTGGCATTTTGAAAGGTTTCCTAAAATGATTTGTTTTCACCTCTATGTCTGAAAAAACAGGAATCCTAAATGCCAGACCAAGTTAAAAGCTTAACTTATTTGGACACGGATCGGTTGACATAAGGAGAAGGTTGCCTGAAGATTATGCAAGAAAAGGAAGCTCTTGCAAAAAGGCATTATCCTCTTTGGAGCGGGGTTAAACATTGAGCTATGTTTGGGAGCTCACAAACTCCACACTTCGCAAGATTATTCATACATCTTCTGGAATAAATATATCACAGCACTGCATTGATAGGCTGCTTTAGGTCAAGAAAAGAAAGCCACCAAGCATTATGTTCTACCACCTGAGTGAAAAATCAAGAAGAACCTTAAGCAATACGCCAAATGCAAACCCTTGCCATGCCTGGTTAAATGGTAAATCGTTTAGCTTCTCTGGAGAATCTTTTGATTGACTGATTTTCCCATATAATGAAATGCTGGCATTTTTGGAGACCTTTTGGCACCTTTGCCGTCATGTTCCTTGTGTCCAAAAGATACTTGGGAGTAAAATCTATCACCGAAAAGAAAGGTTTTGGCAACCTTGTGTAAGCTAAAAGCACCGGTTCTAAAGTGCTCTTGGAGGAAGTAAGTTTTTGCAAAGGTGGCGTGGCCTTCTTTGATATCAGCAATATGCCTTAAAAGGGTTTAAACGAGTAAAACTATTAGAGCGTCAGTGTCTTGATGTTAATGCAAGGTGCATTGAATCTAATTTTTTGACATGTTTGCAAGACATGACTTCATTGGAAGGTCCTGGATTGGTAAAAAACTAATCTATCTGCATATAATCCTCAAGGGACGCTTTCTTGTGCTTTAGGCAGAAGCGACAATTTCCATTTCAAGCAAAAGTCATTTTTCCCCTGCCAAATAATAAAAAATTTTCATTGAATGTTGATGTGTTCTTTAGAAAAGTCCTGTTCTGTGCACATAAAATGTTACGTGTAGTAAATTCTCTCATCCAGGATGTATTGGAATACGATGTTTATTTCTATAATCTGACTAGGAGCAATCTTCAATCCAGTGCGGATAGAATAGTAAACCGGAGACATTAACTTATATGGGTGAGATTAAAATGTGACTAAAGAAGAAAAGCTAAGGACAATTCCCATACCGGGAGTCGAACCCGGGCCGCCTGGGTGAAAACCAGGAATCCTAACCGCTAGACCATATGGGAAGCTCTGTCACCTTTTCTCTAGAGTGGGTAACACAAGACAACCAAAAGTTCTTGGCATTTTGAAAGGTTTCCTAAAATGATTTGTTTTCACCTCTATGTCTGAAAAAACAGGAATCCTAAATGCCAGACCAAGTGAAAAGCTTAACTTATTTTGACACGGATCGGTTGACATAAGGAGAAGGTTGCCTGAAGATTATGCAAGAAAAGGAAGCTCTTGCAAAAAGGCATTATCCTCTTTGGAGCGGGGTTAAACATTGAGCTATGTTTGGGAGCTCACAAACTCCACACTTCGCAAGATTCTTCATACATCTTCTGGAATAAATATATCACAGCACTGCATTGATAGGCTGCTTTAGGTCAAGAAAAGAAAGCCACCAAGCATGATGTTCTACCACCTGAGTGAAAAATCAAGAAGAACCTTAAGCAATACGCCATATGCAAGCCCTTGCCATGCCTGGTTAAATGGTAAATCGTTTAGCTTCTCTGGAGAATCTTTTGATTGACTGATTTTCCCATATAATGAAATGCTGGCATTTTTGGAGACCTTTTGGCACCTTTGCCGTCATGTTCCTTGTGTCCAAAAGATACTTGGGAGTAAAATCTGTCACCGAAAAGAAAGGTTTTGGCAACCTTGCGGAAGCTAAAAGTACCCGTTCTAAAGTGCTCTTGGAGGAAGTAAGTTTTTGCAAAGGTGGCGTGGCCTTCTTTGATATCAGCAATATGCCTTAAAAGGGTTTAAACGAGTAAAACTATTAGAGCATCAGTGTCTTGATGTTAATGCAAGGTGCATTGAATCTAATTTTTTGACATGTTTGCAAGACATGACTTCATTGGAAGGTCCTGGATTGGTAAAAAACTAATCTATCTGCATATAATCCTCAAGGGACGCTTTCTTGTGCTTTAGGCAGAAGCGACAATTTCCATTTCAAGCAAAAGTCATTTTTTCCCTGCCAAATAATAAAAAAGTTTTTATTGAATGTTGATGTGTTCTTTAGAAAAGTCCTGTTCTGTGCACATAAAATGTTACGTGTAGTAAATTCTCTCATCCAGGATGTATTGGAATACGATGTTTATTTCTATAATCTGACTAGGAGCAATCTTCAATCCAGTGCGGATAGAATAGTAAACCGGAGACATTAACTTATATGGGTGAGATTAAAAGGTGACTAAAGAAGAAAAGCTAAGGACAATTCCCATACCGGGAGTCGAACCCGGGCCGCCTGGGTGAAAACCAGGAATCCTAACCGCTAGACCATATGGGAAGCTCTGTCACCTTTTCTCTAGAGTGGGTAACACAAGACAACCAAAAGTTCTTGGCATTTTGAAAGGTTTCCTAAAATGATTTGTTTTCACCTCTATGTCTGAAAAAACAGGAATCCTAAATGCCAGACCAAGTGAAAAGCTTAACTTATTTTGACACGGATCGGTTGACATAAGGAGAAGGTTGCCTGAAGATTATGCAAGAAAAGGAAGCTCTTGCAAAAAGGCATTATCCTCTTTGGAGCGGGGTTAAACATTGAGCTATGTTTGGGAGCTCACAAACTCCACACTTCGCAAGATTCTTCATACATCTTCTGGAATAAATATATCACAGCACTGCATTGATAGGCTGCTTTAGGTCAAGAAAAGAAAGCCACCAAGCATGATGTTCTACCACCTGAGTGAAAAATCAAGAAGAACCTTAAGCAATACGCCATATGCAAGCCCTTGCCATGCCTGGTTAAATGGTAAATCGTTTAGCTTCTCTGGAGAATCTTTTGATTGACTGATTTTCCCATATAATGAAATGCTGGCATTTTTGGAGACCTTTTGGCACCTTTGCCGTCATGTTCCTTGTGTCCAAAAGATACTTGGGAGTAAAATCTGTCACCGAAAAGAAAGGTTTTGGCAACCTTGCGGAAGCTAAAAGTACCCGTTCTAAAGTGCTCTTGGAGGAAGTAAGTTTTTGCAAAGGTGGCGTGGCCTTCTTTGATATCAGCAATATGCCTTAAAAGGGTTTAAACGAGTAAAACTATTAGAGCATCAGTGTCTTGATGTTAATGCAAGGTGCATTGAATCTAATTTTTTGACATGTTTGCAAGACATGACTTCATTGGAAGGTCCTGGATTGGTAAAAAACTAATCTATCTGCATATAATCCTCAAGGGACGCTTTCTTGTGCTTTAGGCAGAAGCGACAATTTCCATTTCAAGCAAAAGTCATTTTTTCCCTGCCAAATAATAAAATTTTTTTTATTGAATGTTGATGTGTTCTTTAGAAAAGTCCTGTTCTGTGCACATAAAATGTTACGTGTAGTAAATTCTCTCATCCAGGATGTATTGGAATACGATGTTTATTTCTATAATCTGACTAGGAGCAATCTTCAATCCAGTGCGGATAGAATAGTAAACCGGAGACATTAACTTATATGGGTGAGATTAAAAGGTGACTAAAGAAGAAAAGCTAAGGACAATTCCCATACCGGGAGTCGAACCCGGGCCGCCTGGGTGAAAACCAGGAATCCTAACCGCTAGACCATATGGGAAGCTCTGTCACCTTTTCTCTAGAGTGGGTAACACAAGACAACCAAAAGTTCTTGGCATTTTGAAAGGTTTCCTAAAATGATTTGTTTTCACCTCTATGTCTGAAAAAACAGGAATCCTAAATGCCAGACCAAGTGAAAAGCTTAACTTATTTTGACACGGATCGGTTGACATAAGGAGAAGGTTGCCTGAAGATTATGCAAGAAAAGGAAGCTCTTGCAAAAAGGCATTATCCTCTTTGGAGCGGGGTTAAACATTGAGCTATGTTTGGGAGCTCACAAACTCCACACTTCGCAAGATTCTTCATACATCTTCTGGAATAAATATATCACAGCACTGCATTGATAGGCTGCTTTAGGTCAAGAAAAGAAAGCCACCAAGCATGATGTTCTACCACCTGAGTGAAAAATCAAGAAGAACCTTAAGCAATACGCCAAATGCAAACCCTTGCCATGCCTGGTTAAATGGTAAATCGTTTAGCTTCTCTGGAGAATCTTTTGATTGACTGATTTTCCCATATAATGAAATGCTGGCATTTTTGGAGACCTATTGGCACCTTTGCCGTCATGTTCCTTGTGTCCAAAAGATACTTGGGAGTAAAATCTATCACCGAAAAGAAAGGTTTTGGCAACCTTGTGTAAGCTAAAAGCACCCGTTCTAAAGTGCTCTTGGAGGAAGTAAGTTTTTGCAAAGGTGGCGTGGCCTTCTTTGATATCAGCAATATGCCTTAAAAGGGTTTAAACGAGTAAAACTATTAGAGCGTCAGTGTCTTGATGTTAATGCAAGGTGCATTGAATCTAATTTTTTGACATGTTTGCAAGACATGACTTCATTGGAAGGTCCTGGATTGGTAAAAAACTAATCTATCTGCATATAATCCTCAAGGGACGCTTTCTTGTGCTTTAGGCAGAAGCGACAATTTCCATTTCAAGCAAAAGTCATTTTTTCCCTGCCAAATAATAAAAAATTTTCATTGAATGTTGATGTGTTCTTTAGAAAAGTCCTGTTCTGTGCACATAAAATGTTACGTGTAGTAAATTCTCTCATCCAGGATGTATTGGAATACGATGTTTATTTCTATAATCTGACTAGGAGCAATCTTCAATCCAGTGCGGATAGAATAGTAAACCGGAGACATTAACTTATATGGGTGAGATTAAAATGTGACTAAAGAAGAAAAGCTAAGGACAATTCCCATACCGGGAGTCGAACCCAGGCCGCCTGGGTGAAAACCAGGAATCCTAACCGCTAGACCATATGGGAAGCTCTGTCACCTTTTCTCTAGAGTGGGTAACACAAGACAACCAAAAGTTCTTGGCATTTTGAAAGGTTTCCTAAAATGATTTGTTTTCACCTCTATGTCTGAAAAAACAGGAATCCTAAATGCCAGACCAAGTGAAAAGCTTAACTTATTTTGACACGGATCGGTTGACATAAGGAGAAGGTTGCCTGAAGATTATGCAAGAAAAGGAAGCTCTTGCAAAAAGGCATTATCCTCTTTGGAGCGGGGTTAAACATTGAGCTATGTTTGGGAGCTCACAAACTCCACACTTCGCAAGATTCTTCATACATCTTCTGGAATAAATATATCACAGCACTGCATTGATAGGCTGTTTAGGTCAAGAAAAGAAAGCCACCAAGCATTATGTTCTACCACCTGAGTGAAAAATCAAGAAGAACCTTAAGCAATACGCCAAATGCAAACCCTTGCCATGCCTGGTTAAATGGTAAATCGTTTAGCTTCTCTGGAGAATCTTTTGATTGACTGATTTTCCCATATAATGAAATGCTGGCATTTTTGGAGACCTTTTGGCACCTTTGCCGTCATGTTCCTTGTGTCCAAAAGATACTTGGGAGTAAAATCTATCACCGAAAAGAAAGGTTTTGGCAACCTTGTGTAAGCTAAAAGCACCCGTTCTAAAGTGCTCTTGGAGGAAGTAAGTTTTTGCAAAGGTGGCGTGGCCTTCTTTGATATCAGCAATATGCCTTAAAAGGGTTTAAACGAGTAAAACTATTAGAGCGTCAGTGTCTTGATGTTAATGCAAGGTGCATTGAATCTAATTTTTTGACATGTTTGCAAGACATGACTTCATTGGAAGGTCCTGGATTGGTAAAAAACTAATCTATCTGCATATAATCCTCAAGGGACGCTTTCTTGTGCTTTAGGCAGAAGCGACAATTTCCATTTCAAGCAAAAGTCATTTTTTCCCTGCCAAATAATAAAAAATTTTCATTGAATGTTGATGTGTTCTTTAGAAAAGTCCTGTTCTGTGCACATAAAATATTACGTGTAGTAAATTCTCTAAACCAGGATGTATTGGAATACGATGTTTATTTCTATAATCTGACTAGGAGCAATCTTCAATCCAGTGCGGATAGAATAGTAAACCGGAGACATTAACTTATATGGGTGAGATTAAAAGGTGACTAAAGAAGAAAAGCTAAGGACAATTCCCATACCGGGAGTCGAACCCGGGCCACCTGGGTGAAAACCAGGAATCCTAACCGCTAGACCATATGGGAAGCTCTGTCACCTTTTCTCTAGAGTGGGTAACACAAGACAGCCAAAAGTTCTTGGCATTTTGAAAGGTTTCCTAAAATGATTTGTTTTCACCTCTATGTCTGAAAAAACAGGAATCCTAAATGCCAGACCAAGTGAAAAGCTTAACTTATTTTGACACGGATCGGTTGACATAAGGAGAAGGTTGCCTGAAGATTATGCAAGAAAAGGAAGCTCTTGCAAAAAGGCATTATCCTCTTTGGAGCGGGGTTAAACATTGAGCTATGTTTGGGAGCTCACAAACTCCACACTTCGCAAGATTCTTCATACATCTTCTGGAATAAATATATCACAGCACTGCATTGATAGGCTGCTTTAGGTCAAGAAAAGAAAGCCACCAAGCATTATGTTCTACCACCTGAGTGAAAAATCAAGAAGAACCTTAAGCAATACGCCAAATGCAAACCCTTGCCATGCCTGGTTAAATGGTAAATCGTTTAGCTTCTCTGGAGAATCTTTTGATTGACTGATTTTCCCATATAATGAAATGCTGGCATTTTTGGAGACCTTTTGGCACCTTTGCCGTCATGTTCCTTGTGTCCAAAAGATACTTGGGAGTAAAATCTATCACCGAAAAGAAAGGTTTTGGCAACCTTGTGTAAGCTAAAAGCACCCGTTCTAAAGTGCTCTTGGAGGAAGTAAGTTTTTGCAAAGGTGGCGTGGCCTTCTTTGATATCAGCAATATGCCTTAAAAGGGTTTAAACGAGTAAAACTATTAGAGCGTCAGTGTCTTGATGTTAATGCAAGGTGCATTGAATCTAATTTTTTGACATGTTTGCAAGACATGACTTCATTGGAAGGTCCTGGATTGGTAAAAAACTAATCTATCTGCATATAATCCTCAAGGGACGCTTTCTTGTGCTTTAGGCAGAAGCGACAATTTCCATTTCAAGCAAAAGTCATTTTTCCCCTGCCAAATAATACAAAATTTTCATTGAATGTTGATGTGTTCTTTAGAAAAGTCCTGTTCTGTGCACATAAAATATTACGTGTAGTAAATTCTCTCATCCAGGATGTATTGGAATACGATGTTTATTTCTATAATCTGACTAGGAGCAATCTTCAATCCAGTGCGGATAGAATAGTAAACCGGAGACATTAACTTATATGGGTGAGATTAAAAGGTGACTAAAGAAGAAAAGCTAAGGACAATTCCCATACCGGGAGTCGAACCCGGGCCGCCTGGGTGAAAACCAGGAATCCTAACCGCTAGACCATATGGGAAGCTCTGTCACCTTTTCTCTAGAGTGGGTAACACAAGACAACCAAAAGTTCTTGGCATTTTGAAAGGTTTCCTAAAATGATTTGTTTTCACCTCTATGTCTGAAAAAACAGGAATCCTAAATGCCAGACCAAGTGAAAAGCTTAACTTATTTTGACACGGATCGGTTGACATAAGGAGAAGGTTGCCTGAAGATTATGCAAGAAAAGGAAGCTCTTGCAAAAAGGCATTATCCTCTTTGGAGCGGGGTTAAACATTGAGCTATGTTTGGGAGCTCACAAACTCCACACTTCGCAAGATTCTTCATACATCTTCTGGAATAAATATATCACAGCACTGCATTGATAGGCTGCTTTAGGTCAAGAAAAGAAAGCCACCAAGCATGATGTTCTACCACCTGAGTGAAAAATCAAGAAGAACCTTAAGCAATACGCCAAATGAAAACCCTTGCCATGCCTGGTTAAATGGTAAATCGTTTAGCTTCTCTGGAGAATCTTTTGATTGACTGATTTTCCCATATAATGAAATGCTGGCATTTTTGGAGACCTATTGGCACCTTTGCCGTCATGTTCCTTGTGTCCAAAAGATACTTGGGAGTAAAATCTATCACCGAAAAGAAAGGTTTTGGCAACCTTGTGTAAGCTAAAAGCACCCGTTCTAAAGTGCTCTTGGAGGAAGTAAGTTTTTGCAAAGGTGGCGTGGCCTTCTTTGATATCAGCAATATGCCTTAAAAGGGTTTAAACGAGTAAAACTATTAGAGCGTCAGTGTCTTGATGTTAATGCAAGGTGCATTGAATCTAATTTTTTGACATGTTTGCAAGACATGACTTCATTGGAAGGTCCTGGATTGGTAAAAAACTAATCTATCTGCATATAATCCTCAAGGGACGCTTTCTTGTGCTTTAGGCAGAAGCGACAATTTCCATTTCAAGCAAAAGTCATTTTTTCCCTGCCAAATAATAAAAAATTTTCATTGAATGTTGATGTGTTCTTTAGAAAAGTCCTGTTCTGTGCACATAAAATATTACGTGTAGTAAATTCTCTAAACCAGGATGTATTGGAATACGATGTTTATTTCTATAATCTGACTAGGAGCAATCTTCAATCCAGTGCGGATAGAATAGTAAACCGGAGACATTAACTTATATGGGTGAGATTAAAAGGTGACTAAAGAAGAAAAGCTAAGGACAATTCCCATACCGGGAGTCGAACCCGGGCCACCTGGGTGAAAACCAGGAATCCTAACCGCTAGACCATATGGGAAGCTCTGTCACCTTTTCTCTAGAGTGGGTAACACAAGACAGCCAAAAGTTCTTGGCATTTTGAAAGGTTTCCTAAAATGATTTGTTTTCACCTCTATGTCTGAAAAAACAGGAATCCTAAATGCCAGACCAAGTGAAAAGCTTAACTTATTTTGACACGGATCGGTTGACATAAGGAGAAGGTTGCCTGAAGATTATGCAAGAAAAGGAAGCTCTTGCAAAAAGGCATTATCCTCTTTGGAGCGGGGTTAAACATTGAGCTATGTTTGGGAGCTCACAAACTCCACACTTCGCAAGATTCTTCATACATCTTCTGGAATAAATATATCACAGCACTGCATTGATAGGCTGCTTTAGGTCAAGAAAAGAAAGCCACCAAGCATTATGTTCTACCACCTGAGTGAAAAATCAAGAAGAACCTTAAGCAATACGCCAAATGCAAACCCTTGCCATGCCTGGTTAAATGGTAAATCGTTTAGCTTCTCTGGAGAATCTTTTGATTGACTGATTTTCCCATATAATGAAATGCTGGCATTTTTGGAGACCTTTTGGCACCTTTGCCGTCATGTTCCTTGTGTCCAAAAGATACTTGGGAGTAAAATCTATCACCGAAAAGAAAGGTTTTGGCAACCTTGTGTAAGCTAAAAGCACCCGTTCTAAAGTGCTCTTGGAGGAAGTAAGTTTTTGCAAAGGTGGCGTGGCCTTCTTTGATATCAGCAATATGCCTTAAAAGGGTTTAAACGAGTAAAACTATTAGAGCGTCAGTGTCTTGATGTTAATGCAAGGTGCATTGAATCTAATTTTTTGACATGTTTGCAAGACATGACTTCATTGGAAGGTCCTGGATTGGTAAAAAACTAATCTATCTGCATATAATCCTCAAGGGACGCTTTCTTGTGCTTTAGGCAGAAGCGACAATTTCCATTTCAAGCAAAAGTCATTTTTCCCCTGCCAAATAATACAAAATTTTCATTGAATGTTGATGTGTTCTTTAGAAAAGTCCTGTTCTGTGCACATAAAATATTACGTGTAGTAAATTCTCTCATCCAGGATGTATTGGAATACGATGTTTATTTCTATAATCTGACTAGGAGCAATCTTCAATCCAGTGCGGATAGAATAGTAAACCGGAGACATTAACTTATATGGGTGAGATTAAAAGGTGACTAAAGAAGAAAAGCTAAGGACAATTCCCATACCGGGAGTCGAACCCGGGCCGCCTGGGTGAAAACCAGGAATCCTAACCGCTAGACCATATGGGAAGCTCTGTCACCTTTTCTCTAGAGTGGGTAACACAAGACAACCAAAAGTTCTTGGCATTTTGAAAGGTTTCCTAAAATGATTTGTTTTCACCTCTATGTCTGAAAAAACAGGAATCCTAAATGCCAGACCAAGTGAAAAGCTTAACTTATTTTGACACGGATCGGTTGACATAAGGAGAAGGTTGCCTGAAGATTATGCAAGAAAAGGAAGCTCTTGCAAAAAGGCATTATCCTCTTTGGAGCGGGGTTAAACATTGAGCTATGTTTGGGAGCTCACAAACTCCACACTTCGCAAGATTCTTCATACATCTTCTGGAATAAATATATCACAGCACTGCATTGATAGGCTGCTTTAGGTCAAGAAAAGAAAGCCACCAAGCATGATGTTCTACCACCTGAGTGAAAAATCAAGAAGAACCTTAAGCAATACGCCAAATGAAAACCCTTGCCATGCCTGGTTAAATGGTAAATCGTTTAGCTTCTCTGGAGAATCTTTTGATTGACTGATTTTCCCATATAATGAAATGCTGGCATTTTTGGAGACCTATTGGCACCTTTGCCGTCATGTTCCTTGTGTCCAAAAGATACTTGGGAGTAAAATCTATCACCGAAAAGAAAGGTTTTGGCAACCTTGTGTAAGCTAAAAGCACCCGTTCTAAAGTGCTCTTGGAGGAAGTAAGTTTTTGCAAAGGTGGCGTGGCCTTCTTTGATATCAGCAATATGCCTTAAAAGGGTTTAAACGAGTAAAACTATTAGAGCGTCAGTGTCTTGATGTTAATGCAAGGTGCATTGAATCTAATTTTTTGACATGTTTGCAAGACATGACTTCATTGGAAGGTCCTGGATTGGTAAAAAACTAATCTATCTGCATATAATCCTCAAGGGACGCTTTCTTGTGCTTTAGGCAGAAGCGACAATTTCCATTTCAAGCAAAAGTCATTTTTTCCCTGCCAAATAATAAAAAATTTTCATTGAATGTTGATGTGTTCTTTAGAAAAGTCCTGTTCTGTGCACATAAAATATTACGTGTAGTAAATTCTCTAAACCAGGATGTATTGGAATACGATGTTTATTTCTATAATCTGACTAGGAGCAATCTTCAATCCAGTGCGGATAGAATAGTAAACCGGAGACATTAACTTATATGGGTGAGATTAAAAGGTGACTAAAGAAGAAAAGCTAAGGACAATTCCCATACCGGGAGTCGAACCCGGGCCACCTGGGTGAAAACCAGGAATCCTAACCGCTAGACCATATGGGAAGCTCTGTCACCTTTTCTCTAGAGTGGGTAACACAAGACAGCCAAAAGTTCTTGGCATTTTGAAAGGTTTCCTAAAATGATTTGTTTTCACCTCTATGTCTGAAAAAACAGGAATCCTAAATGCCAGACCAAGTGAAAAGCTTAACTTATTTTGACACGGATCGGTTGACATAAGGAGAAGGTTGCCTGAAGATTATGCAAGAAAAGGAAGCTCTTGCAAAAAGGCATTATCCTCTTTGGAGCGGGGTTAAACATTGAGCTATGTTTGGGAGCTCACAAACTCCACACTTCGCAAGATTCTTCATACATCTTCTGGAATAAATATATCACAGCACTGCATTGATAGGCTGCTTTAGGTCAAGAAAAGAAAGCCACCAAGCATTATGTTCTACCACCTGAGTGAAAAATCAAGAAGAACCTTAAGCAATACGCCAAATGCAAACCCTTGCCATGCCTGGTTAAATGGTAAATCGTTTAGCTTCTCTGGAGAATCTTTTGATTGACTGATTTTCCCATATAATGAAATGCTGGCATTTTTGGAGACCTTTTGGCACCTTTGCCGTCATGTTCCTTGTGTCCAAAAGATACTTGGGAGTAAAATCTATCACCGAAAAGAAAGGTTTTGGCAACCTTGTGTAAGCTAAAAGCACCCGTTCTAAAGTGCTCTTGGAGGAAGTAAGTTTTTGCAAAGGTGGCGTGGCCTTCTTTGATATCAGCAATATGCCTTAAAAGGGTTTAAACGAGTAAAACTATTAGAGCGTCAGTGTCTTGATGTTAATGCAAGGTGCATTGAATCTAATTTTTTGACATGTTTGCAAGACATGACTTCATTGGAAGGTCCTGGATTGGTAAAAAACTAATCTATCTGCATATAATCCTCAAGGGACGCTTTCTTGTGCTTTAGGCAGAAGCGACAATTTCCATTTCAAGCAAAAGTCATTTTTCCCCTGCCAAATAATACAAAATTTTCATTGAATGTTGATGTGTTCTTTAGAAAAGTCCTGTTCTGTGCACATAAAATATTACGTGTAGTAAATTCTCTCATCCAGGATGTATTGGAATACGATGTTTATTTCTATAATCTGACTAGGAGCAATCTTCAATCCAGTGCGGATAGAATAGTAAACCGGAGACATTAACTTATATGGGTGAGATTAAAAGGTGACTAAAGAAGAAAAGCTAAGGACAATTCCCATACCGGGAGTCGAACCCGGGCCGCCTGGGTGAAAACCAGGAATCCTAACCGCTAGACCATATGGGAAGCTCTGTCACCTTTTCTCTAGAGTGGGTAACACAAGACAACCAAAAGTTCTTGGCATTTTGAAAGGTTTCCTAAAATGATTTGTTTTCACCTCTATGTCTGAAAAAACAGGAATCCTAAATGCCAGACCAAGTGAAAAGCTTAACTTATTTTGACACGGATCGGTTGACATAAGGAGAAGGTTGCCTGAAGATTATGCAAGAAAAGGAAGCTCTTGCAAAAAGGCATTATCCTCTTTGGAGCGGGGTTAAACATTGAGCTATGTTTGGGAGCTCACAAACTCCACACTTCGCAAGATTCTTCATACATCTTCTGGAATAAATATATCACAGCACTGCATTGATAGGCTGCTTTAGGTCAAGAAAAGAAAGCCACCAAGCATGATGTTCTACCACCTGAGTGAAAAATCAAGAAGAACCTTAAGCAATACGCCAAATGAAAACCCTTGCCATGCCTGGTTAAATGGTAAATCGTTTAGCTTCTCTGGAGAATCTTTTGATTGACTGATTTTCCCATATAATGAAATGCTGGCATTTTTGGAGACCTATTGGCACCTTTGCCGTCATGTTCCTTGTGTCCAAAAGATACTTGGGAGTAAAATCTATCACCGAAAAGAAAGGTTTTGGCAACCTTGTGTAAGCTAAAAGCACCCGTTCTAAAGTGCTCTTGGAGGAAGTAAGTTTTTGCAAAGGTGGCGTGGCCTTCTTTGATATCAGCAATATGCCTTAAAAGGGTTTAAACGAGTAAAACTATTAGAGCGTCAGTGTCTTGATGTTAATGCAAGGTGCATTGAATCTAATTTTTTGACATGTTTGCAAGACATGACTTCATTGGAAGGTCCTGGATTGGTAAAAAACTAATCTATCTGCATATAATCCTCAAGGGACGCTTTCTTGTGCTTTAGGCAGAAGCGACAATTTCCATTTCAAGCAAAAGTCATTTTTTCCCTGCCAAATAATAAAAAATTTTCATTGAATGTTGATGTGTTCTTTAGAAAAGTCCTGTTCTGTGCACATAAAATGTTACGTGTAGTAAATTCTCTCATCCAGGATGTATTGGAATACGATGTTTATTTCTATAATCTGACTAGGAGCAATCTTCAATCCAGTGCGGATAGAATAGTAAACCGGAGACATTAACTTATATGGGTGAGATTAAAATGTGACTAAAGAAGAAAAGCTAGGGACAATTCCCATACCGGGAGTCGAACCCGGGCCGCCTGGGTGAAAACCAGGAATCCTAACCGCTAGACCATATGGGAAGCTCTGTCACCTTTTCTCTAGAGTGGGTAACACAAGACAACCAAAAGTTCTTGGCATTTTGAAAGGTTTCCTAAAATGATTTGTTTTCACCTCTATGTCTGAAAAAACAGGAATCCTAAATGCCAGACCAAGTGAAAAGCTTAACTTATTTTGACACGGATCGGTTGACATAAGGAGAAGGTTGCCTGAAGATTATGCAAGAAAAGGAAGCTCTTGCAAAAAGGCATTATCCTCTTTGGAGCGGGGTTAAACATTGAGCTATGTTTGGGAGCTCACAAACTCCACACTTCGCAAGATTCTTCATACATCTTCTGGAATAAATATATCACAGCACTGCATTGATAGGCTGCTTTAGGTCAAGAAAAGAAAGCCACCAAGCATGATGTTCTACCACCTGAGTGAAAAATCAAGAAGAACCTTAAGCAATACGCCAAATGCAAACCCTTGCCATGCCTGGTTAAATGGTAAATCGTTTAGCTTCTCTGGAGAATCTTTTGATTGACTGATTTTCCCATATAATGAAATGCTGGCATTTTTGGAGACCTTTTGGCACCTTTGCCGTCATGTTCCTTGTGTCCAAAAGATACTTGGGAGTAAAATCTATCACCGAAAAGAAAGGTTTTGGCAACCTTGTGTAAGCTAAAAGCACCCGTTCTAAAGTGCTCTTGGAGGAAGTAAGTTTTTGCAAAGGTGGCGTGGCCTTCTTTGATATCAGCAATATGCCTTAAAAGGGTTTAAACGAGTAAAACTATTAGAGCGTCAGTGTCTTGATGTTAATGCAAGGTGCATTGAATCTAATTTTTTGACATGTTTGCAAGACATGACTTCATTGGAAGGTCCTGGATTGGTAAAAAACTAATCTATCTGCATATAATCCTCAAGGGACGCTTTCTTGTGCTTTAGGCAGAAGCGACAATTTCCATTTCAAGCAAAAGTCATTTTTCCCCTGCCAAATAATACAAAATTTTCATTGAATGTTGATGTGTTCTTTAGAAAAGTCCTGTTCTGTGCACATAAAATATTACGTGTAGTAAATTCTCTCATCCAGGATGTATTGGAATACGATGTTTATTTCTATAATCTGACTAGGAGCAATCTTCAATCCAGTGCGGATAGAATAGTAAACCGGAGACATTAACTTATATGGGTGAGATTAAAATGTGACTAAAGAAGAAAAGCTAAGGACAATTCCCATACCGGGAGTCGAACCCGGGCCGCCTGGGTGAAAACCAGGAATCCTAACCGCTAGACCATATGGGAAGCTCTGTCACCTTTTCTCTAGAGTGGGTAACACAAGACAACCAAAAGTTCTTGGCATTTTGAAAGGTTTCCTAAAATGATTTGTTTTCACCTCTATGTCTGAAAAAACAGGAATCCTAAATGCCAGACCAAGTGAAAAGCTTAACTTATTTTGACACGGATCGGTTGACATAAGGAGAAGGTTGCCTGAAGATTATGCAAGAAAAGGAAGCTCTTGCAAAAAGGCATTATCCTCTTTGGAGCGGGGTTAAACATTGAGCTATGTTTGGGAGCTCACAAACTCCACACTTCGCAAGATTCTTCATACATCTTCTGGAATAAATATATCACAGCACTGCATTGATAGGCTGTTTAGGTCAAGAAAAGAAAGCCACCAAGCATTATGTTCTACCACCTGAGTGAAAAATCAAGAAGAACCTTAAGCAATACGCCAAATGCAAACCCTTGCCATGCCTGGTTAAATGGTAAATCGTTTAGCTTCTCTGGAGAATCTTTTGATTGACTGATTTTCCCATATAATGAAATGCTGGCATTTTTGGAGACCTTTTGGCACCTTTGCCGTCATGTTCCTTGTGTCCAAAAGATACTTGGGAGTAAAATCTATCACCGAAAAGAAAGGTTTTGGCAACCTTGTGTAAGCTAAAAGCACCCGTTCTAAAGTGCTCTTGGAGGAAGTAAGTTTTTGCAAAGGTGGCGTGGCCTTCTTTGATATCAGCAATATGCCTTAAAAGGGTTTAAACGAGTAAAACTATTAGAGCGTCAGTGTCTTGATGTTAATGCAAGGTGCATTGAATCTAATTTTTTGACATGTTTGCAAGACATGACTTCATTGGAAGGTCCTGGATTGGTAAAAAACTAATCTATCTGCATATAATCCTCAAGGGACGCTTTCTTGTGCTTTAGGCAGAAGCGACAATTTCCATTTCAAGCAAAAGTCATTTTTTCCCTGCCAAATAATAAAAAATTTTCATTGAATGTTGATGTGTTCTTTAGAAAAGTCCTGTTCTGTGCACATAAAATATTACGTGTAGTAAATTCTCTAAACCAGGATGTATTGGAATACGATGTTTATTTCTATAATCTGACTAGGAGCAATCTTCAATCCAGTGCGGATAGAATAGTAAACCGGAGACATTAACTTATATGGGTGAGATTAAAATGTGACTAAAGAAGAAAAGCTAAGGACATTTCCCATACCGGGAGTCGAACCCGGGCCGCCTGGGTGAAAACCAGGAATCCTAACCGCTAGACAATATGGGAAGCTCTGTCACCTTTTCTCTAGAGTGGGTAACACAAGACAACCAAAAGTTCTTGGCATTTTGAAAGGTTTCCTAAAATGATTTGTTTTCACCTCTATGTCTGAAAAAACAGGAATCCTAAATGCCAGACCAAGTGAAAAGCTTAACTTATTTTGACACGGATCGGTTGACATAAGGAGAAGGTTGCCTGAAGATTATGCAAGAAAAGGAAGCTCTTGCAAAAAGGCATTATCCTCTTTGGAGCGGGGTTAAACATTGAGCTATGTTTGGGAGCTCACAAACTCCACACTTCGCAAGATTCTTCATACATCTTCTGGAATAAATATATCACAGCACTGCATTGATAGGCTGCTTTAGGTCAAGAAAAGAAAGCCACCAAGCATGATGTTCTACCACCTGAGTGAAAAATCAAGAAGAACCTTAAGCAATACGCCAAATGCAAACCCTTGCCATGCCTGGTTAAATGGTAAATCGTTTAGCTTCTCTGGAGAATCTTTTGATTGACTGATTTTCCCATATAATGAAATGCTGGCATTTTTGGAGACCTTTTGGCACCTTTGCCGTCATGTTCCTTGTGTCCAAAAGATACTTGGGAGTAAAATCTATCACCGAAAAGAAAGGTTTTGGCAACCTTGTGTAAGCTAAAAGCACCCGTTCTAAAGTGCTCTTGGAGGAAGTAAGTTTTTGCAAAGGTGGCGTGGCCTTCTTTGATATCAGCAATATGCCTTAAAAGGGTTTAAACGAGTAAAACTATTAGAGCGTCAGTGTCTTGATGTTAATGCAAGGTGCATTGAATCTAATTTTTTGACATGTTTGCAAGACATGACTTCATTGGAAGGTCCTGGATTGGTAAAAAACTAATCTATCTGCATATAATCCTCAAGGGACGCTTTCTTGTGCTTTAGGCAGAAGCGACAATTTCCATTTCAAGCAAAAGTCATTTTTCCCCTGCCAAATAATACAAAATTTTCATTGAATGTTGATGTGTTCTTTAGAAAAGTCCTGTTCTGTGCACATAAAATATTACGTGTAGTAAATTCTCTCATCCAGGATGTATTGGAATACGATGTTTATTTCTATAATCTGACTAGGAGCAATCTTCAATCCAGTGCGGATAGAATAGTAAACCGGAGACATTAACTTATATGGGTGAGATTAAAATGTGACTAAAGAAGAAAAGCTAAGGACAATTCCCATACCGGGAGTCGAACCCGGGCCGCCTGGGTGAAAACCAGGAATCCTAACCGCTAGACCATATGGGAAGCTCTGTCACCTTTTCTCTAGAGTGGGTAACACAAGACAACCAAAAGTTCTTGGCATTTTGAAAGGTTTCCTAAAATGATTTGTTTTCACCTCTATGTCTGAAAAAACAGGAATCCTAAATGCCAGACCAAGTGAAAAGCTTAACTTATTTTGACACGGATCGGTTGACATAAGGAGAAGGTTGCCTGAAGATTATGCAAGAAAAGGAAGCTCTTGCAAAAAGGCATTATCCTCTTTGGAGCGGGGTTAAACATTGAGCTATGTTTGGGAGCTCACAAACTCCACACTTCGCAAGATTCTTCATACATCTTCTGGAATAAATATATCACAGCACTGCATTGATAGGCTGCTTTAGGTCAAGAAAAGAAAGCCACCAAGCATGATGTTCTACCACCTGAGTGAAAAATCAAGAAGAACCTTAAGCAATACGCCAAATGCAAACCCTTGCCATGCCTGGTTAAATGGTAAATCGTTTAGCTTCTCTGGAGAATCTTTTGATTGACTGATTTTCCCATATAATGAAATGCTGGCATTTTTGGAGACCTTTTGGCACCTTTGCCGTCATGTTCCTTGTGTCCAAAAGATACTTGGGAGTAAAATCTATCACCGAAAAGAAAGGTTTTGGCAACCTTGTGTAAGCTAAAAGCACCCGTTCTAAAGTGCTCTTGGAGGAAGTAAGTTTTTGCAAAGGTGGCGTGGCCTTCTTTGATATCAGCAATATGCCTTAAAAGGGTTTAAACGAGTAAAACTATTAGAGCGTCAGTGTCTTGATGTTAATGCAAGGTGCATTGAATCTAATTTTTTGACATGTTTGCAAGACATGACTTCATTGGAAGGTCCTGGATTGGTAAAAAACTAATCTATCTGCATATAATCCTCAAGGGACGCTTTCTTGTGCTTTAGGCAGAAGCGACAATTTCCATTTCAAGCAAAAGTCATTTTTCCCCTGCCAAATAATACAAAATTTTCATTGAATGTTGATGTGTTCTTTAGAAAAGTCCTGTTCTGTGCACATAAAATATTACGTGTAGTAAATTCTCTCATCCAGGATGTATTGGAATACGATGTTTATTTCTATAATCTGACTAGGAGCAATCTTCAATCCAGTGCGGATAGAATAGTAAACCGGAGACATTAACTTATATGGGTGAGATTAAAATGTGACTAAAGAAGAAAAGCTAAGGACAATTCCCATACCGGGAGTCGAACCCGGGCCGCCTGGGTGAAAACCAGGAATCCTAACCGCTAGACCATATGGGAAGCTCTGTCACCTTTTCTCTAGAGTGGGTAACACAAGACAACCAAAAGTTCTTGGCATTTTGAAAGGTTTCCTAAAATGATTTGTTTTCACCTCTATGTCTGAAAAAACAGGAATCCTAAATGCCAGACCAAGTGAAAAGCTTAACTTATTTTGACACGGATCGGTTGACATAAGGAGAAGGTTGCCTGAAGATTATGCAAGAAAAGGAAGCTCTTGCAAAAAGGCATTATCCTCTTTGGAGCGGGGTTAAACATTGAGCTATGTTTGGGAGCTCACAAACTCCACACTTCGCAAGATTCTTCATACATCTTCTGGAATAAATATATCACAGCACTGCATTGATAGGCTGCTTTAGGTCAAGAAAAGAAAGCCACCAAGCATGATGTTCTACCACCTGAGTGAAAAATCAAGAAGAACCTTAAGCAATACGCCAAATGCAAACCCTTGCCATGCCTGGTTAAATGGTAAATCGTTTAGCTTCTCTGGAGAATCTTTTGATTGACTGATTTTCCCATATAATGAAATGCTGGCATTTTTGGAGACCTATTGGCACCTTTGCCGTCATGTTCCTTGTGTCCAAAAGATACTTGGGAGTAAAATCTATCACCGAAAAGAAAGGTTTTGGCAACCTTGTGTAAGCTAAAAGCACCCGTTCTAAAGTGCTCTTGGAGGAAGTAAGTTTTTGCAAAGGTGGCGTGGCCTTCTTTGATATCAGCAATATGCCTTAAAAGGGTTTAAACGAGTAAAACTATTAGAGCGTCAGTGTCTTGATGTTAATGCAAGGTGCATTGAATCAAATTTTTTGACATGTTTGCAAGACATGACTTCATTGGAAGGTCCTGGATTGGTAAAAAACTAATCTATCTGCATATAATCCTCAAGGGACGCTTTCTTGTGCTTTAGGCAGAAGCGACAATTTCCATTTCAAGCAAAAGTCATTTTTTCCCTGCCAAATAATAAAAAATTTTCATTGAATGTTGATGTGTTCTTTAGAAAAGTCCTGTTCTGTGCACATAAAATATTACGTGTAGTAAATTCTCTAAACCAGGATGTATTGGAATACGATGTTTATTTCTATAATCTGACTAGGAGCAATCTTCAATCCAGTGCGGATAGAATAGTAAACCGGAGACATTAACTTATATGGGTGAGATTAAAAGGTGATTAAAGAAGAAAAGCTAAGGACAATTCCCATACCGGGAGTCGAACCCGGGCCGCCTGGGTGAAAACCAGGAATCCTAACCGCTAGACCATATGGGAAGCTCTGTCACCTTTTCTCTAGAGTGGGTAACACAAGACAACCAAAAGTTCTTGGCATTTTGAAAGGTTTCCTAAAATGATTTGTTTTCACCTCTATGTCTGAAAAAACAGGAATCCTAAATGCCAGACCAAGTGAAAAGCTTAACTTATTTTGACACGGATCGGTTGACATAAGGAGAAGGTTGCCTGAAGATTATGCAAGAAAAGGAAGCTCTTGCAAAAAGGCATTATCCTCTTTGGAGCGGGGTTAAACATTGAGCTATGTTTGGGAGCTCACAAACTCCACACTTCGCAAGATTCTTCATACATCTTCTGGAATAAATATATCACAGCACTGCATTGATAGGCTGCTTTAGGTCAAGAAAAGAAAGCCACCAAGCATTATTTTCTACCACCTGAGTGAAAAATCAAGAAGAACCTTAAGCAATACGCCAAATGCAAACCCTTGCCATGCCTGGTTAAATGGTAAATCGTTTAGCTTCTCTGGAGAATCTTTTGATTGACTGATTTTCCCATATAATGAAATGCTGGCATTTTTGGAGACCTTTTGGCACCTTTGCCGTCATGTTCCTTGTGTCCAAAAGATACTTGGGAGTAAAATCTATCACCGAAAAGAAAGGTTTTGGCAACCTTGTGTAAGCTAAAAGCACCCGTTCTAAAGTGCTCTTGGAGGAAGTAAGTTTTTGCAAAGGTGGCGTGGCCTTCTTTGATATCAGCAATATGCCTTAAAAGGGTTTAAACGAGTAAAACTATTAGAGCGTCAGTGTCTTGATGTTAATGCAAGGTGCATTGAATCTAATTTTTTGACATGTTTGCAAGACATGACTTCATTGGAAGGTCCTGGATTGGTAAAAAACTAATCTATCTGCATATAATCCTCAAGGGACGCTTTCTTGTGCTTTAGGCAGAAGCGACAATTTCCATTTCAAGCAAAAGTCATTTTTTCCCTGCCAAATAATAAAAAATTTTCATTGAATGTTGATGTGTTCTTTAGAAAAGTCCTGTTCTGTGCACATAAAATATTACGTGTAGTAAATTCTCTAAACCAGGATGTATTGGAATACGATGTTTATTTCTATAATCTGACTAGGAGCAATCTTCAATCCAGTGCGGATAGAATAGTAAACCGGAGACATTAACTTATATGGGTGAGATTAAAATGTGACTAAAGAAGAAAAGCTAAGGACATTTCCCATACCGGGAGTCGAACCCGGGCCGCCTGGGTGAAAACCAGGAATCCTAACCGCTAGACAATATGGGAAGCTCTGTCACCTTTTCTCTAGAGTGGGTAACACAAGACAACCAAAAGTTCTTGGCATTTTGAAAGGTTTCCTAAAATGATTTGTTTTCACCTCTATGTCTGAAAAAACAGGAATCCTAAATGCCAGACCAAGTGAAAAGCTTAACTTATTTTGACACGGATCGGTTGACATAAGGAGAAGGTTGCCTGAAGATTATGCAAGAAAAGGAAGCTCTTGCAAAAAGGCATTATCCTCTTTGGAGCGGGGTTAAACATTGAGCTATGTTTGGGAGCTCACAAACTCCACACTTCGCAAGATTCTTCATACATCTTCTGGAATAAATATATCACAGCACTGCATTGATAGGCTGCTTTAGGTCAAGAAAAGAAAGCCACCAAGCATGATGTTCTACCACCTGAGTGAAAAATCAAGAAGAACCTTAAGCAATACGCCAAATGCAAACCCTTGCCATGCCTGGTTAAATGGTAAATCGTTTAGCTTCTCTGGAGAATCTTTTGATTGACTGATTTTCCCATATAATGAAATGCTGGCATTTTTGGAGACCTTTTGGCACCTTTGCCGTCATGTTCCTTGTGTCCAAAAGATACTTGGGAGTAAAATCTATCACCGAAAAGAAAGGTTTTGGCAACCTTGTGTAAGCTAAAAGCACCCGTTCTAAAGTGCTCTTGGAGGAAGTAAGTTTTTGCAAAGGTGGCGTGGCCTTCTTTGATATCAGCAATATGCCTTAAAAGGGTTTAAACGAGTAAAACTATTAGAGCGTCAGTGTCTTGATGTTAATGCAAGGTGCATTGAATCTAATTTTTTGACATGTTTGCAAGACATGACTTCATTGGAAGGTCCTGGATTGGTAAAAAACTAATCTATCTGCATATAATCCTCAAGGGACGCTTTCTTGTGCTTTAGGCAGAAGCGACAATTTCCATTTCAAGCAAAAGTCATTTTTCCCCTGCCAAATAATACAAAATTTTCATTGAATGTTGATGTGTTCTTTAGAAAAGTCCTGTTCTGTGCACATAAAATATTACGTGTAGTAAATTCTCTCATCCAGGATGTATTGGAATACGATGTTTATTTCTATAATCTGACTAGGAGCAATCTTCAATCCAGTGCGGATAGAATAGTAAACCGGAGACATTAACTTATATGGGTGAGATTAAAATGTGACTAAAGAAGAAAAGCTAAGGACATTTCCCATACCGGGAGTCGAACCCGGGCCGCCTGGGTGAAAACCAGGAATCCTAACCGCTAGACAATATGGGAAGCTCTGTCACCTTTTCTCTAGAGTGGGTAACACAAGACAACCAAAAGTTCTTGGCATTTTGAAAGGTTTCCTAAAATGATTTGTTTTCACCTCTATGTCTGAAAAAACAGGAATCCTAAATGCCAGACCAAGTGAAAAGCTTAACTTATTTTGACACGGATCGGTTGACATAAGGAGAAGGTTGCCTGAAGATTATGCAAGAAAAGGAAGCTCTTGCAAAAAGGCATTATCCTCTTTGGAGCGGGGTTAAACATTGAGCTATGTTTGGGAGCTCACAAACTCCACACTTCGCAAGATTCTTCATACATCTTCTGGAATAAATATATCACAGCACTGCATTGATAGGCTGCTTTAGGTCAAGAAAAGAAAGCCACCAAGCATGATGTTCTACCACCTGAGTGAAAAATCAAGAAGAACCTTAAGCAATACGCCAAATGCAAACCCTTGCCATGCCTGGTTAAATGGTAAATCGTTTAGCTTCTCTGGAGAATCTTTTGATTGACTGATTTTCCCATATAATGAAATGCTGGCATTTTTGGAGACCTTTTGGCACCTTTGCCGTCATGTTCCTTGTGTCCAAAAGATACTTGGGAGTAAAATCTATCACCGAAAAGAAAGGTTTTGGCAACCTTGTGTAAGCTAAAAGCACCCGTTCTAAAGTGCTCTTGGAGGAAGTAAGTTTTTGCAAAGGTGGCGTGGCCTTCTTTGATATCAGCAATATGCCTTAAAAGGGTTTAAACGAGTAAAACTATTAGAGCGTCAGTGTCTTGATGTTAATGCAAGGTGCATTGAATCTAATTTTTTGACATGTTTGCAAGACATGACTTCATTGGAAGGTCCTGGATTGGTAAAAAACTAATCTATCTGCATATAATCCTCAAGGGACGCTTTCTTGTGCTTTAGGCAGAAGCGACAATTTCCATTTCAAGCAAAAGTCATTTTTCCCCTGCCAAATAATACAAAATTTTCATTGAATGTTGATGTGTTCTTTAGAAAAGTCCTGTTCTGTGCACATAAAATATTACGTGTAGTAAATTCTCTCATCCAGGATGTATTGGAATACGATGTTTATTTCTATAATCTGACTAGGAGCAATCTTCAATCCAGTGCGGATAGAATAGTAAACCGGAGACATTAACTTATATGGGTGAGATTAAAATGTGACTAAAGAAGAAAAGCTAAGGACAATTCCCATACCGGGAGTCGAACCCGGGCCGCCTGGGTGAAAACCAGGAATCCTAACCGCTAGACCATATGGGAAGCTCTGTCACCTTTTCTCTAGAGTGGGTAACACAAGACAACCAAAAGTTCTTGGCATTTTGAAAGGTTTCCTAAAATGATTTGTTTTCACCTCTATGTCTGAAAAAACAGGAATCCTAAATGCCAGACCAAGTGAAAAGCTTAACTTATTTTGACACGGATCGGTTGACATAAGGAGAAGGTTGCCTGAAGATTATGCAAGAAAAGGAAGCTCTTGCAAAAAGGCATTATCCTCTTTGGAGCGGGGTTAAACATTGAGCTATGTTTGGGAGCTCACAAACTCCACACTTCGCAAGATTCTTCATACATCTTCTGGAATAAATATATCACAGCACTGCATTGATAGGCTGCTTTAGGTCAAGAAAAGAAAGCCACCAAGCATGATGTTCTACCACCTGAGTGAAAAATCAAGAAGAACCTTAAGCAATACGCCAAATGCAAACCCTTGCCATGCCTGGTTAAATGGTAAATCGTTTAGCTTCTCTGGAGAATCTTTTGATTGACTGATTTTCCCATATAATGAAATGCTGGCATTTTTGGAGACCTATTGGCACCTTTGCCGTCATGTTCCTTGTGTCCAAAAGATACTTGGGAGTAAAATCTATCACCGAAAAGAAAGGTTTTGGCAACCTTGTGTAAGCTAAAAGCACCCGTTCTAAAGTGCTCTTGGAGGAAGTAAGTTTTTGCAAAGGTGGCGTGGCCTTCTTTGATATCAGCAATATGCCTTAAAAGGGTTTAAACGAGTAAAACTATTAGAGCGTCAGTGTCTTGATGTTAATGCAAGGTGCATTGAATCTAATTTTTTGACATGTTTGCAAGACATGACTTCATTGGAAGGTCCTGGATTGGTAAAAAACTAATCTATCTGCATATAATCCTCAAGGGACGCTTTCTTGTGCTTTAGGCAGAAGCGACAATTTCCATTTCAAGCAAAAGTCATTTTTTCCCTGCCAAATAATAAAAAATTTTCATTGAATGTTGATGTGTTCTTTAGAAAAGTCCTGTTCTGTGCACATAAAATATTACGTGTAGTAAATTCTCTAAACCAGGATGTATTGGAATACGATGTTTATTTCTATAATCTGACTAGGAGCAATCTTCAATCCAGTGCGGATAGAATAGTAAACCGGAGACATTAACTTATATGGGTGAGATTAAAAGGTGATTAAAGAAGAAAAGCTAAGGACAATTCCCATACCGGGAGTCGAACCCGGGCCGCCTGGGTGAAAACCAGGAATCCTAACCGCTAGACCATATGGGAAGCTCTGTCACCTTTTCTCTAGAGTGGGTAACACAAGACAACCAAAAGTTCTTGGCATTTTGAAAGGTTTCCTAAAATGATTTGTTTTCACCTCTATGTCTGAAAAAACAGGAATCCTAAATGCCAGACCAAGTGAAAAGCTTAACTTATTTTGACACGGATCGGTTGACATAAGGAGAAGGTTGCCTGAAGATTATGCAAGAAAAGGAAGCTCTTGCAAAAAGGCATTATCCTCTTTGGAGCGGGGTTAAACATTGAGCTATGTTTGGGAGCTCACAAACTCCACACTTCGCAAGATTCTTCATACATCTTCTGGAATAAATATATCACAGCACTGCATTGATAGGCTGCTTTAGGTCAAGAAAAGAAAGCCACCAAGCATTATTTTCTACCACCTGAGTGAAAAATCAAGAAGAACCTTAAGCAATACGCCAAATGCAAACCCTTGCCATGCCTGGTTAAATGGTAAATCGTTTAGCTTCTCTGGAGAATCTTTTGATTGACTGATTTTCCCATATAATGAAATGCTGGCATTTTTGGAGACCTTTTGGCACCTTTGCCGTCATGTTCCTTGTGTCCAAAAGATACTTGGGAGTAAAATCTATCACCGAAAAGAAAGGTTTTGGCAACCTTGTGTAAGCTAAAAGCACCCGTTCTAAAGTGCTCTTGGAGGAAGTAAGTTTTTGCAAAGGTGGCGTGGCCTTCTTTGATATCAGCAATATGCCTTAAAAGGGTTTAAACGAGTAAAACTATTAGAGCGTCAGTGTCTTGATGTTAATGCAAGGTGCATTGAATCTAATTTTTTGACATGTTTGCAAGACATGACTTCATTGGAAGGTCCTGGATTGGTAAAAAACTAATCTATCTGCATATAATCCTCAAGGGACGCTTTCTTGTGCTTTAGGCAGAAGCGACAATTTCCATTTCAAGCAAAAGTCATTTTTTCCCTGCCAAATAATACAAAATTTTCATTGAATGTTGATGTGTTCTTTAGAAAAGTCCTGTTCTGTGCACATAAAATATTACGTGTAGTAAATTCTCTCATCCAGGATGTATTGGAATACGATGTTTATTTCTATAATCTGACTAGGAGCAATCTTCAATCCAGTGCGGATAGAATAGTAAACCGGAGACATTAACTTATATGGGTGAGATTAAAATGTGACTAAAGAAGAAAAGCTAAGGACAATTCCCATACCGGGAGTCGAACCTGGGCCGCCTGGGTGAAAACCAGGAATCCTAACCGCTAGACCATATGGGAAGCTCTGTCACCTTTTCTCTAGAGTGGGTAACACAAGACAACCAAAAGTTCTTGGCATTTTGAAAGGTTTCCTAAAATGATTTGTTTTCACCTCTATGTCTGAAAAAACAGGAATCCTAAATGCCAGACCAAGTGAAAAGCTTAACTTATTTTGACACGGATCGGTTGACATAAGGAGAAGGTTGCCTGAAGATTATGCAAGAAAAGGAAGCTCTTGCAAAAAGGCATTATCCTCTTTGGAGCGGGGTTAAACATTGAGCTATGTTTGGGAGCTCACAAACTCCACACTTCGCAAGATTCTTCATACATCTTCTGGAATAAATATATCACAGCACTGCATTGATAGGCTGTTTAGGTCAAGAAAAGAAAGCCACCAAGCATTATGTTCTACCACCTGAGTGAAAAATCAAGAAGAACCTTAAGCAATACGCCAAATGCAAACCCTTGCCATGCCTGGTTAAATGGTAAATCGTTTAGCTTCTCTGGAGAATCTTTTGATTGACTGATTTTCCCATATAATGAAATGCTGGCATTTTTGGAGACCTTTTGGCACCTTTGCCGTCATGTTCCTTGTGTCCAAAAGATACTTGGGAGTAAAATCTATCACCGAAAAGAAAGGTTTTGGCAACCTTGTGTAAGCTAAAAGCACCCGTTCTAAAGTGCTCTTGGAGGAAGTAAGTTTTTGCAAAGGTGGCGTGGCCTTCTTTGATATCAGCAATATGCCTTAAAAGGGTTTAAACGAGTAAAACTATTAGAGCGTCAGTGTCTTGATGTTAATGCAAGGTGCATTGAATCTAATTTTTTGACATGTTTGCAAGACATGACTTCATTGGAAGGTCCTGGATTGGTAAAAAACTAATCTATCTGCATATAATCCTCAAGGGACGCTTTCTTGTGCTTTAGGCAGAAGCGACAATTTCCATTTCAAGCAAAAGTCATTTTTTCCCTGCCAAATAATAAAAAATTTTCATTGAATGTTGATGTGTTCTTTAGAAAAGTCCTGTTCTGTGCACATAAAATATTACGTGTAGTAAATTCTCTAAACCAGGATGTATTGGAATACGATGTTTATTTCTATAATCTGACTAGGAGCAATCTTCAATCCAGTGCGGATAGAATAGTAAACCGGAGACATTAACTTATATGGGTGAGATTAAAATGTGACTAAAGAAGAAAAGCTAGGGAAAATTCCCATACCGGGAGTCGAACCCGGGCCGCCTGGGTGAAAACCAGGAATCCTAACCGCTAGACCATATGGGAAGCTCTGTCACCTTTTCTCTAGAGTGGGTAACACAAGACAACCAAAAGTTCTTGGCATTTTGAAAGGTTTCCTAAAATGATTTGTTTTCACCTCTATGTCTGAAAAAACAGGAATCCTAAATGCCAGACCAAGTGAAAAGCTTAACTTATTTTGACACGGATCGGTTGACATAAGGAGAAGGTTGCCTGAAGATTATGCAAGAAAAGGAAGCTCTTGCAAAAAGGCATTATCCTCTTTGGAGCGGGGTTAAACATTGAGCTATGTTTGGGAGCTCACAAACTCCACACTTCGCAAGATTCTTCATACATCTTCTGGAATAAATATATCACAGCACTGCATTGATAGGCTGCTTTAGGTCAAGAAAAGAAAGCCACCAAGCATGATGTTCTACCACCTGAGTGAAAAATCAAGAAGAACCTTAAGCAATACGCCAAATGCAAACCCTTGCCATGCCTGGTTAAATGGTAAATCGTTTAGCTTCTCTGGAGAATCTTTTGATTGACTGATTTTCCCATATAATGAAATGCTGGCATTTTTGGAGACCTTTTGGCACCTTTGCCGTCATGTTCCTTGTGTCCAAAAGATACTTGGGAGTAAAATCTATCACCGAAAAGAAAGGTTTTGGCAACCTTGTGTAAGCTAAAAGCACCCGTTCTAAAGTGCTCTTGGAGGAAGTAAGTTTTTGCAAAGGTGGCGTGGCCTTCTTTGATATCAGCAATATGCCTTAAAAGGGTTTAAACGAGTAAAACTATTAGAGCGTCAGTGTCTTGATGTTAATGCAAGGTGCATTGAATCTAATTTTTTGACATGTTTGCAAGACATGACTTCATTGGAAGGTCCTGGATTGGTAAAAAACTAATCTATCTGCATATAATCCTCAAGGGACGCTTTCTTGTGCTTTAGGCAGAAGCGACAATTTCCATTTCAAGCAAAAGTCATTTTTCCCCTGCCAAATAATACAAAATTTTCATTGAATGTTGATGTGTTCTTTAGAAAAGTCCTGTTCTGTGCACATAAAATATTACGTGTAGTAAATTCTCTCATCCAGGATGTATTGGAATACGATGTTTATTTCTATAATCTGACTAGGAGCAATCTTCAATCCAGTGCGGATAGAATAGTAAACCGGAGACATTAACTTATATGGGTGAGATTAAAATGTGACTAAAGAAGAAAAGCTAAGGACAATTCCCATACCGGGAGTCGAACCCGGGCCGCCTGGGTGAAAACCAGGAATCCTAACCGCTAGACCATATGGGAAGCTCTGTCACCTTTTCTCTAGAGTGGGTAACACAAGAGAACCAAAAGTTCTTGGCATTTTGAAAGGTTTCCTAAAATGATTTGTTTTCACCTCTATGTCTGAAAAAACAGGAATCCTAAATGCCAGACCAAGTGAAAAGCTTAACTTATTTTGACACGGATCGGTTGACATAAGGAGAAGGTTGCCTGAAGATTATGCAAGAAAAGGAAGCTCTTGCAAAAAGGCATTATCCTCTTTGGAGCGGGGTTAAACATTGAGCTATGTTTGGGAGCTCACAAACTCCACACTTCGCAAGATTCTTCATACATCTTCTGGAATAAATATATCACAGCACTGCATTGATAGGCTGTTTAGGTCAAGAAAAGAAAGCCACCAAGCATTATGTTCTACCACCTGAGTGAAAAATCAAGAAGAACCTTAAGCAATACGCCAAATGCAAACCCTTGCCATGCCTGGTTAAATGGTAAATCGTTTAGCTTCTCTGGAGAATCTTTTGATTGACTGATTTTCCCATATAATGAAATGCTGGCATTTTTGGAGACCTTTTGGCACCTTTGCCGTCATGTTCCTTGTGTCCAAAAGATACTTGGGAGTAAAATCTATCACCGAAAAGAAAGGTTTTGGCAACCTTGTGTAAGCTAAAAGCACCCGTTCTAAAGTGCTCTTGGAGGAAGTAAGTTTTTGCAAAGGTGGCGTGGCCTTCTTTGATATCAGCAATATGCCTTAAAAGGGTTTAAACGAGTAAAACTATTAGAGCGTCAGTGTCTTGATGTTAATGCAAGGTGCATTGAATCTAATTTTTTGACATGTTTGCAAGACATGACTTCATTGGAAGGTCCTGGATTGGTAAAAAACTAATCTATCTGCATATAATCCTCAAGGGACGCTTTCTTGTGCTTTAGGCAGAAGCGACAATTTCCATTTCAAGCAAAAGTCATTTTTTCCCTGCCAAATAATAAAAAATTTTCATTGAATGTTGATGTGTTCTTTAGAAAAGTCCTGTTCTGTGCACATAAAATATTACGTGTAGTAAATTCTCTCATCCAGGATGTATTGGAATACGATGTTTATTTCTATAATCTGACTAGGAGCAATCTTCAATCCAGTGCGGATAGAATAGTAAACCGGAGACATTAACTTATATGGGTGAGATTAAAATGTGACTAAAGAAGAAAAGCTAAGGACATTTCCCATACCGGGAGTCGAACCCGGGCCGCCTGGGTGAAAACCAGGAATCCTAACCGCTAGACAATAGGGGAAGCTCTGTCACCTTTTCTCTAGAGTGGGTAACACAAGACAACCAAAAGTTCTTGGCATTTTGAAAGGTTTCCTAAAATGATTTGTTTTCACCTCTATGTCTGAAAAAACAGGAATCCTAAATGCCAGACCAAGTGAAAAGCTTAACTTATTTTGACACGGATCGGTTGACATAAGGAGAAGGTTGCCTGAAGATTATGCAAGAAAAGGAAGCTCTTGCAAAAAGGCATTATCCTCTTTGGAGCGGGGTTAAACATTGAGCTATGTTTGGGAGCTCACAAACTCCACACTTCGCAAGATTCTTCATACATCTTCTGGAATAAATATATCACAGCACTGCATTGATAGGCTGTTTAGGTCAAGAAAAGAAAGCCACCAAGCATTATGTTCTACCACCTGAGTGAAAAATCAAGAAGAACCTTAAGCAATACGCCAAATGCAAACCCTTGCCATGCCTGGTTAAATGGTAAATCGTTTAGCTTCTCTGGAGAATCTTTTGATTGACTGATTTTCCCATATAATGAAATGCTGGCATTTTTGGAGACCTTTTGGCACCTTTGCCGTCATGTTCCTTGTGTCCAAAAGATACTTGGGAGTAAAATCTATCACCGAAAAGAAAGGTTTTGGCAACCTTGTGTAAGCTAAAAGCACCCGTTCTAAAGTGCTCTTGGAGGAAGTAAGTTTTTGCAAAGGTGGCGTGGCCTTCTTTGATATCAGCAATATGCCTTAAAAGGGTTTAAACGAGTAAAACTATTAGAGCGTCAGTGTCTTGATGTTAATGCAAGGTGCATTGAATCTAATTTTTTGACATGTTTGCAAGACATGACTTCATTGGAAGGTCCTGGATTGGTAAAAAACTAATCTATCTGCATATAATCCTCAAGGGACGCTTTCTTGTGCTTTAGGCAGAAGCGACAATTTCCATTTCAAGCAAAAGTCATTTTTTCCCTGCCAAATAATAAAAAATTTTCATTGAATGTTGATGTGTTCTTTAGAAAAGTCCTGTTCTGTGCACATAAAATATTACGTGTAGTAAATTCTCTCATCCAGGATGTATTGGAATACGATGTTTATTTCTATAATCTGACTAGGAGCAATCTTCAATCCAGTGCGGATAGAATAGTAAACCGGAGACATTAACTTATATGGGTGAGATTAAAATGTGACTAAAGAAGAAAAGCTAAGGACATTTCCCATACCGGGAGTCGAACCCGGGCCGCCTGGGTGAAAACCAGGAATCCTAACCGCTAGACAATATGGGAAGCTCTGTCACCTTTTCTCTAGAGTGGGTAACACAAGACAACCAAAAGTTCTTGGCATTTTGAAAGGTTTCCTAAAATGATTTGTTTTCACCTCTATGTCTGAAAAAACAGGAATCCTAAATGCCAGACCAAGTGAAAAGCTTAACTTATTTTGACACGGATCGGTTGACATAAGGAGAAGGTTGCCTGAAGATTATGCAAGAAAAGGAAGCTCTTGCAAAAAGGCATTATCCTCTTTGGAGCGGGGTTAAACATTGAGCTATGTTTGGGAGCTCACAAACTCCACACTTCGCAAGATTCTTCATACATCTTCTGGAATAAATATATCACAGCACTGCATTGATAGGCTGCTTTAGGTCAAGAAAAGAAAGCCACCAAGCATTATGTTCTACCACCTGAGTGAAAAATCAAGAAGAACCTTAAGCAATACGCCAAATGCAAACCCTTGCCATGCCTGGTTAAATGGTAAATCGTTTAGCTTCTCTGGAGAATCTTTTGATTGACTGATTTTCCCATATAATGAAATGCTGGCATTTTTGGAGACCTTTTGGCACCTTTGCCGTCATGTTCCTTGTGTCCAAAAGATACTTGGGAGTAAAATCTATCACCGAAAAGAAAGGTTTTGGCAACCTTGTGTAAGCTAAAAGCACCCGTTCTAAAGTGCTCTTGGAGGAAGTAAGTTTTTGCAAAGGTGGCGTGGCCTTCTTTGATATCAGCAATATGCCTTAAAAGGGTTTAAACGAGTAAAACTATTAGAGCGTCAGTGTCTTGATGTTAATGCAAGGTGCATTGAATCTAATTTTTTGACATGTTTGCAAGACATGACTTCATTGGAAGGTCCTGGATTGGTAAAAAACTAATCTATCTGCATATAATCCTCAAGAGACGCTTTCTTGTGCTTTAGGCAGAAGCGACAATTTCCATTTCAAGCAAAAGTCATTTTTCCCCTGCCAAATAATACAAAATTTTCATTGAATGTTGATGTGTTCTTTAGAAAAGTCCTGTTCTGTGCACATAAAATATTACGTGTAGTAAATTCTCTCATCCAGGATGTATTGGAATACGATGTTTATTTCTATAATCTGACTAGGAGCAATCTTCAATCCAGTGCGGATAGAATAGTAAACCGGAGACATTAACTTATATGGGTGAGATTAAAATGTGACTAAAGAAGAAAAGCTAAGGACAATTCCCATACCGGGAGTCGAACCCGGGCCGCCTGGGTGAAAACCAGGAATCCTAACCGCTAGACCATATGGGAAGCTCTGTCACCTTTTCTCTAGAGTGGGTAACACAAGACAACCAAAAGTTCTTGGCATTTTGAAAGGTTTCCTAAAATGATTTGTTTTCACCTCTATGTCTGAAAAAACAGGAATCCTAAATGCCAGACCAAGTGAAAAGCTTAACTTATTTTGACACGGATCGGTTGACATAAGGAGAAGGTTGCCTGAAGATTATGCAAGAAAAGGAAGCTCTTGCAAAAAGGCATTATCCTCTTTGGAGCGGGGTTAAACATTGAGCTATGTTTGGGAGCTCACAAACTCCACACTTCGCAAGATTCTTCATACATCTTCTGGAATAAATATATCACAGCACTGCATTGATAGGCTGCTTTAGGTCAAGAAAAGAAAGCCACCAAGCATGATGTTCTACCACCTGAGTGAAAAATCAAGAAGAACCTTAAGCAATACGCCAAATGCAAACCCTTGCCATGCCTGGTTAAATGGTAAATCGTTTAGCTTCTCTGGAGAATCTTTTGATTGACTGATTTTCCCATATAATGAAATGCTGGCATTTTTGGAGACCTTTTGGCACCTTTGCCGTCATGTTCCTTGTGTCCAAAAGATACTTGGGAGTAAAATCTGTCACCGAAAAGAAAGGTTTTGGCAACCTTGCGGAAGCTAAAAGTACCCGTTCTAAAGTGCTCTTGGAGGAAGTAAGTTTTTGCAAAGGTGGCGTGGCCTTCTTTGATATCAGCAATATGCCTTAAAAGGGTTTAAACGAGTAAAACTATTAGAGCATCAGTGTCTTGATGTTAATGCAAGGTGCATTGAATCTAATTTTTTGACATGTTTGCAAGACATGACTTCATTGGAAGGTCCTGGATTGGTAAAAAACTAATCTATCTGCATATAATCCTCAAGGGACGCTTTCTTGTGCTTTAGGCAGAAGCGACAATTTCCATTTCAAGCAAAAGTCATTTTTTCCCTGCCAAATAATAAAAAAATTTTTATTGAATGTTGATGTGTTCTTTAGAAAAGTCCTGTTCTGTGCACATAAAATGTTACGTGTAGTAAATTCTCTCATCCAGGATGTATTGGAATACGATGTTTATTTCTATAATCTGACTAGGAGCAATCTTCAATCCAGTGCGGATAGAATAGTAAACCGGAGACATTAACTTATATGGGTGAGATTAAAAGGTGACTAAAGAAGAAAAGCTAAGGACAATTCCCATACCGGGAGTCGAACCCGGGCCGCCTGGGTGAAAACCAGGAATCCTAACCGCTAGACCATATGGGAAGCTCTGTCACCTTTTCTCTAGAGTGGGTAACACAAGACAACCAAAAGTTCTTGGCATTTTGAAAGGTTTCCTAAAATGATTTGTTTTCACCTCTATGTCTGAAAAAACAGGAATCCTAAATGCCAGACCAAGTGAAAAGCTTAACTTATTTTGACACGGATCGGTTGACATAAGGAGAAGGTTGCCTGAAGATTATGCAAGAAAAGGAAGCTCTTGCAAAAAGGCATTATCCTCTTTGGAGCGGGGTTAAACATTGAGCTATGTTTGGGAGCTCACAAACTCCACACTTCGCAAGATTCTTCATACATCTTCTGGAATAAATATATCACAGCACTGCATTGATAGGCTGCTTTAGGTCAAGAAAAGAAAGCCACCAAGCATGATGTTCTACCACCTGAGTGAAAAATCAAGAAGAACCTTAAGCAATACGCCAAATGCAAACCCTTGCCATGCCTGGTTAAATGGTAAATCGTTTAGCTTCTCTGGAGAATCTTTTGATTGACTGATTTTCCCATATAATGAAATGCTGGCATTTTTGGAGACCTATTGGCACCTTTGCCGTCATGTTCCTTGTGTCCAAAAGATACTTGGGAGTAAAATCTATCACCGAAAAGAAAGGTTTTGGCAACCTTGTGTAAGCTAAAAGCACCCGTTCTAAAGTGCTCTTGGAGGAAGTAAGTTTTTGCAAAGGTGGCGTGGCCTTCTTTGATATCAGCAATATGCCTTAAAAGGGTTTAAACGAGTAAAACTATTAGAGCGTCAGTGTCTTGATGTTAATGCAAGGTGCATTGAATCTCATTTTTTGACATGTTTGCAAGACATGACTTCATTGGAAGGTCCTGGATTGGTAAAAAACTAATCTATCTGCATATAATCCTCAAGGGACGCTTTCTTGTGCTTTAGGCAGAAGCGACAATTTCCATTTCAAGCAAAAGTCATTTTTTCCCTGCCAAATAATAAAAAATTTTCATTGAATGTTGATGTGTTCTTTAGAAAAGTCCTGTTCTGTGCACATAAAATATTACGTGTAGTAAATTCTCTAAACCAGGATGTATTGGAATACGATGTTTATTTCTATAATCTGACTAGGAGCAATCTTCAATCCAGTGCGGATAGAATAGTAAACCGGAGACATTAACTTATATGGGTGAGATTAAAAGGTGATTAAAGAAGAAAAGCTAAGGACAATTCCCATACCGGGAGTCAAACCCGGGCCGCCTGGGTGAAAACCAGGAATCCTAACCGCTAGACCATATGGGAAGCTCTGTCACCTTTTCTCTAGAGTGGGTAACACAAGACAACCAAAAGTTCTTGGCATTTTGAAAGGTTTCCTAAAATGATTTGTTTTCACCTCTATGTCTGAAAAAACAGGAATCCTAAATGCCAGACCAAGTGAAAAGCTTAACTTATTTTGACACGGATCGGTTGACATAAGGAGAAGGTTGCCTGAAGATTATGCAAGAAAAGGAAGCTCTTGCAAAAAGGCATTATCCTCTTTGGAGCGGGGTTAAACATTGAGCTATGTTTGGGAGCTCACAAACTCCACACTTCGCAAGATTCTTCATACATCTTCTGGAATAAATATATCACAGCACTGCATTGATAGGCTGCTTTAGGTCAAGAAAAGAAAGCCACCAAGCATTATTTTCTACCACCTGAGTGAAAAATCAAGAAGAACCTTAAGCAATACGCCAAATGCAAACCCTTGCCATGCCTGGTTAAATGGTAAATCGTTTAGCTTCTCTGGAGAATCTTTTGATTGACTGATTTTCCCATATAATGAAATGCTGGCATTTTTGGAGACCTTTTGGCACCTTTGCCGTCATGTTCCTTGTGTCCAAAAGATACTTGGGAGTAAAATCTATCACCGAAAAGAAAGGTTTTGGCAACCTTGTGTAAGCTAAAAGCACCCGTTCTAAAGTGCTCTTGGAGGAAGTAAGTTTTTGCAAAGGTGGCGTGGCCTTCTTTGATATCAGCAATATGCCTTAAAAGGGTTTAAACGAGTAAAACTATTAGAGCGTCAGTGTCTTGATGTTAATGCAAGGTGCATTGAATCTAATTTTTTGACATGTTTGCAAGACATGACTTCATTGGAAGGTCCTGGATTGGTAAAAAACTAATCTATCTGCATATAATCCTCAAGGGACGCTTTCTTGTGCTTTAGGCAGAAGCGACAATTTCCATTTCAAGCAAAAGTCATTTTTCCCCTGCCAAATAATACAAAATTTTCATTGAATGTTGATGTGTTCTTTAGAAAAGTCCTGTTCTGTGCACATAAAATATTACGTGTAGTAAATTCTCTCATCCAGGATGTATTGGAATACGATGTTTATTTCTATAATCTGACTAGGAGCAATCTTCAATCCAGTGCGGATAGAATAGTAAACCGGAGACATTAACTTATATGGGTGAGATTAAAATGTGACTAAAGAAGAAAAGCTAAGGACAATTCCCATACCGGGAGTCGAACCCGGGCCGCCTGGGTGAAAACCAGGAATCCTAACCGCTAGACCATATGGGAAGCTCTGTCACCTTTTCTCTAGAGTGGGTAACACAAGACAACCAAAAGTTCTTGGCATTTTGAAAGGTTTCCTAAAATGATTTGTTTTCACCTCTATGTCTGAAAAAACAGGAATCCTAAATGCCAGACCAAGTGAAAAGCTTAACTTATTTTGACACGGATCGGTTGACATAAGGAGAAGGTTGCCTGAAGATTATGCAAGAAAAGGAAGCTCTTGCAAAAAGGCATTATCCTCTTTGGAGCGGGGTTAAACATTGAGCTATGTTTGGGAGCTCACAAACTCCACACTTCGCAAGATTCTTCATACATCTTCTGGAATAAATATATCACAGCACTGCATTGATAGGCTGTTTAGGTCAAGAAAAGAAAGCCACCAAGCATTATGTTCTACCACCTGAGTGAAAAATCAAGAAGAACCTTAAGCAATACGCCAAATGCAAACCCTTGCCATGCCTGGTTAAATGGTAAATCGTTTAGCTTCTCTGGAGAATCTTTTGATTGACTGATTTTCCCATATAATGAAATGCTGGCATTTTTGGAGACCTTTTGGCACCTTTGCCGTCATGTTCCTTGTGTCCAAAAGATACTTGGGAGTAAAATCTATCACCGAAAAGAAAGGTTTTGGCAACCTTGTGTAAGCTAAAAGCACCCGTTCTAAAGTGCTCTTGGAGGAAGTAAGTTTTTGCAAAGGTGGCGTGGCCTTCTTTGATATCAGCAATATGCCTTAAAAGGGTTTAAACGAGTAAAACTATTAGAGCGTCAGTGTCTTGATGTTAATGCAAGGTGCATTGAATCTCATTTTTTGACATGTTTGCAAGACATGACTTCATTGGAAGGTCCTGGATTGGTAAAAAACTAATCTATCTGCATATAATCCTCAAGGGACGCTTTCTTGTGCTTTAGGCAGAAGCGACAATTTCCATTTCAAGCAAAAGTCATTTTTTCCCTGCCAAATAATAAAAAATTTTCATTGAATGTTGATGTGTTCTTTAGAAAAGTCCTGTTCTGTGCACATAAAATATTACGTGTAGTAAATTCTCTAAACCAGGATGTATTGGAATACGATGTTTATTTCTATAATCTGACTAGGAGCAATCTTCAATCCAGTGCGGATAGAATAGTAAACCGGAGACATTAACTTATATGGGTGAGATTAAAAGGTGATTAAAGAAGAAAAGCTAAGGACAATTCCCATACCGGGAGTCAAACCCGGGCCGCCTGGGTGAAAACCAGGAATCCTAACCGCTAGACCATATGGGAAGCTCTGTCACCTTTTCTCTAGAGTGGGTAACACAAGACAACCAAAAGTTCTTGGCATTTTGAAAGGTTTCCTAAAATGATTTGTTTTCACCTCTATGTCTGAAAAAACAGGAATCCTAAATGCCAGACCAAGTGAAAAGCTTAACTTATTTTGACACGGATCGGTTGACATAAGGAGAAGGTTGCCTGAAGATTATGCAAGAAAAGGAAGCTCTTGCAAAAAGGCATTATCCTCTTTGGAGCGGGGTTAAACATTGAGCTATGTTTGGGAGCTCACAAACTCCACACTTCGCAAGATTCTTCATACATCTTCTGGAATAAATATATCACAGCACTGCATTGATAGGCTGCTTTAGGTCAAGAAAAGAAAGCCACCAAGCATTATTTTCTACCACCTGAGTGAAAAATCAAGAAGAACCTTAAGCAATACGCCAAATGCAAACCCTTGCCATGCCTGGTTAAATGGTAAATCGTTTAGCTTCTCTGGAGAATCTTTTGATTGACTGATTTTCCCATATAATGAAATGCTGGCATTTTTGGAGACCTTTTGGCACCTTTGCCGTCATGTTCCTTGTGTCCAAAAGATACTTGGGAGTAAAATCTATCACCGAAAAGAAAGGTTTTGGCAACCTTGTGTAAGCTAAAAGCACCCGTTCTAAAGTGCTCTTGGAGGAAGTAAGTTTTTGCAAAGGTGGCGTGGCCTTCTTTGATATCAGCAATATGCCTTAAAAGGGTTTAAACGAGTAAAACTATTAGAGCGTCAGTGTCTTGATGTTAATGCAAGGTGCATTGAATCTAATTTTTTGACATGTTTGCAAGACATGACTTCATTGGAAGGTCCTGGATTGGTAAAAAACTAATCTATCTGCATATAATCCTCAAGGGACGCTTTCTTGTGCTTTAGGCAGAAGCGACAATTTCCATTTCAAGCAAAAGTCATTTTTTCCCTGCCAAATAATAAAAAATTTTCATTGAATGTTGATGTGTTCTTTAGAAAAGTCCTGTTCTGTGCACATAAAATATTACGTGTAGTAAATTCTCTAAACCAGGATGTATTGGAATACGATGTTTATTTCTATAATCTGACTAGGAGCAATCTTCAATCCAGTGCGGATAGAATAGTAAACCGGAGACATTAACTTATATGGGTGAGATTAAAAGGTGATTAAAGAAGAAAAGCTAAGGACAATTCCCATACCGGGAGTCAAACCCGGGCCGCCTGGGTGAAAACCAGGAATCCTAACCGCTAGACCATATGGGAAGCTCTGTCACCTTTTCTCTAGAGTGGGTAACACAAGACAACCAAAAGTTCTTGGCATTTTGAAAGGTTTCCTAAAATGATTTGTTTTCACCTCTATGTCTGAAAAAACAGGAATCCTAAATGCCAGACCAAGTGAAAAGCTTAACTTATTTTGACACGGATCGGTTGACATAAGGAGAAGGTTGCCTGAAGATTATGCAAGAAAAGGAAGCTCTTGCAAAAAGGCATTATCCTCTTTGGAGCGGGGTTAAACATTGAGCTATGTTTGGGAGCTCACAAACTCCACACTTCGCAAGATTCTTCATACATCTTCTGGAATAAATATATCACAGCACTGCATTGATAGGCTGCTTTAGGTCAAGAAAAGAAAGCCACCAAGCATTATTTTCTACCACCTGAGTGAAAAATCAAGAAGAACCTTAAGCAATACGCCAAATGCAAACCCTTGCCATGCCTGGTTAAATGGTAAATCGTTTAGCTTCTCTGGAGAATCTTTTGATTGACTGATTTTCCCATATAATGAAATGCTGGCATTTTTGGAGACCTTTTGGCACCTTTGCCGTCATGTTCCTTGTGTCCAAAAGATACTTGGGAGTAAAATCTATCACCGAAAAGAAAGGTTTTGGCAACCTTGTGTAAGCTAAAAGCACCCGTTCTAAAGTGCTCTTGGAGGAAGTAAGTTTTTGCAAAGGTGGCGTGGCCTTCTTTGATATCAGCAATATGCCTTAAAAGGGTTTAAACGAGTAAAACTATTAGAGCGTCAGTGTCTTGATGTTAATGCAAGGTGCATTGAATCTAATTTTTTGACATGTTTGCAAGACATGACTTCATTGGAAGGTCCTGGATTGGTAAAAAACTAATCTATCTGCATATAATCCTCAAGGGACGCTTTCTTGTGCTTTAGGCAGAAGCGACAATTTCCATTTCAAGCAAAAGTCATTTTTTCCCTGCCAAATAATAAAAAATTTTCATTGAATGTTGATGTGTTCTTTAGAAAAGTCCTGTTCTGTGCACATAAAATATTACGTGTAGTAAATTCTCTAAACCAGGATGTATTGGAATACGATGTTTATTTCTATAATCTGACTAGGAGCAATCTTCAATCCAGTGCGGATAGAATAGTAAACCGGAGACATTAACTTATATGGGTGAGATTAAAATGTGACTAAAGAAGAAAAGCTAAGGACAATTCCCATACCGGGAGTCGAACCCGGGCCGCCTGGGTGAAAACCAGGAATCCTAACCGCTAGACCATATGGGAAGCTCTGTCACCTTTTCTCTAGAGTGGGTAACACAAGACAACCAAAAGTTCTTGGCATTTTGAAAGGTTTCCTAAAATGATTTGTTTTCACCTCTATGTCTGAAAAAACAGGAATCCTAAATGCCAGACCAAGTGAAAAGCTTAACTTATTTTGACACGGATCGGTTGACATAAGGAGAAGGTTGCCTGAAGATTATGCAAGAAAAGGAAGCTCTTGCAAAAAGGCATTATCCTCTTTGGAGCGGGGTTAAACATTGAGCTATGTTTGGGAGCTCACAAACTCCACACTTCGCAAGATTCTTCATACATCTTCTGGAATAAATATATCACAGCACTGCATTGATAGGCTGTTTAGGTCAAGAAAAGAAAGCCACCAAGCATTATGTTCTACCACCTGAGTGAAAAATCAAGAAGAACCTTAAGCAATACGCCAAATGCAAACCCTTGCCATGCCTGGTTAAATGGTAAATCGTTTAGCTTCTCTGGAGAATCTTTTGATTGACTGATTTTCCCATATAATGAAATGCTGGCATTTTTGGAGACCTTTTGGCACCTTTGCCGTCATGTTCCTTGTGTCCAAAAGATACTTGGGAGTAAAATCTATCACCGAAAAGAAAGGTTTTGGCAACCTTGTGTAAGCTAAAAGCACCCGTTCTAAAGTGCTCTTGGAGGAAGTAAGTTTTTGCAAAGGTGGCGTGGCCTTCTTTGATATCAGCAATATGCCTTAAAAGGGTTTAAACGAGTAAAACTATTAGAGCGTCAGTGTCTTGATGTTAATGCAAGGTGCATTGAATCTAATTTTTTGACATGTTTGCAAGACATGACTTCATTGGAAGGTCCTGGATTGGTAAAAAACTAATCTATCTGCATATAATCCTCAAGGGACGCTTTCTTGTGCTTTAGGCAGAAGCGACAATTTCCATTTCAAGCAAAAGTCATTTTTTCCCTGCCAAATAATAAAAAATTTTCATTGAATGTTGATGTGTTCTTTAGAAAAGTCCTGTTCTGTGCACATAAAATATTACGTGTAGTAAATTCTCTAAACCAGGATGTATTGGAATACGATGTTTATTTCTATAATCTGACTAGGAGCAATCTTCAATCCAGTGCGGATAGAATAGTAAACCGGAGACATTAACTTATATGGGTGAGATTAAAATGTGACTAAAGAAGAAAAGCTAGGGACAATTCCCATACCGGGAGTCGAACCCGGGCCGCCTGGGTGAAAACCAGGAATCCTAACCGCTAGACCATATGGGAAGCTCTGTCACCTTTTCTCTAGAGTGGGTAACACAAGACAACCAAAAGTTCTTGGCATTTTGAAAGGTTTCCTAAAATGATTTGTTTTCACCTCTATGTCTGAAAAAACAGGAATCCTAAATGCCAGACCAAGTGAAAAGCTTAACTTATTTTGACACGGATCGGTTGACATAAGGAGAAGGTTGCCTGAAGATTATGCAAGAAAAGGAAGCTCTTGCAAAAAGGCATTATCCTCTTTGGAGCGGGGTTAAACATTGAGCTATGTTTGGGAGCTCACAAACTCCACACTTCGCAAGATTCTTCATACATCTTCTGGAATAAATATATCACAGCACTGCATTGATAGGCTGCTTTAGGTCAAGAAAAGAAAGCCACCAAGCATGATGTTCTACCACCTGAGTGAAAAATCAAGAAGAACCTTAAGCAATACGCCAAATGCAAACCCTTGCCATGCCTGGTTAAATGGTAAATCGTTTAGCTTCTCTGGAGAATCTTTTGATTGACTGATTTTCCCATATAATGAAATGCTGGCCTTTTTGGAGACCTTTTGGCACCTTTGCCGTCATGTTCCTTGTGTCCAAAAGATACTTGGGAGTAAAATCTATCACCGAAAAGAAAGGTTTTGGCAACCTTGTGTAAGCTAAAAGCACCCGTTCTAAAGTGCTCTTGGAGGAAGTAAGTTTTTGCAAAGGTGGCGTGGCCTTCTTTGATATCAGCAATATGCCTTAAAAGGGTTTAAACGAGTAAAACTATTAGAGCGTCAGTGTCTTGATGTTAATGCAAGGTGCATTGAATCTAATTTTTTGACATGTTTGCAAGACATGACTTCATTGGAAGGTCCTGGATTGGTAAAAAACTAATCTATCTGCATATAATCCTCAAGGGACGCTTTCTTGTGCTTTAGGCAGAAGCGACAATTTCCATTTCAAGCAAAAGTCATTTTTCCCCTGCCAAATAATACAAAATTTTCATTGAATGTTGATGTGTTCTTTAGAAAAGTCCTGTTCTGTGCACATAAAATATTACGTGTAGTAAATTCTCTAAACCAGGATGTATTGGAATACGATGTTTATTTCTATAATCTGACTAGGAGCAATCTTCAATCCAGTGCGGATAGAATAGTAAACCGGAGACATTAACTTATATGGGTGAGATTAAAATGTGACTAAAGAAGAAAAGCTAAGGACAATTCCCATACCGGGAGTCGAACCCGGGCCGCCTGGGTGAAAACCAGGAATCCTAACCGCTAGACCATATGGGAAGCTCTGTCACCTTTTCTCTAGAGTGGGTAACACAAGACAACCAAAAGTTCTTGGCATTTTGAAAGGTTTCCTAAAATGATTTGTTTTCACCTCTATGTCTGAAAAAACAGGAATCCTAAATGCCAGACCAAGTGAAAAGCTTAACTTATTTTGACACGGATCGGTTGACATAAGGAGAAGGTTGCCTGAAGATTATGCAAGAAAAGGAAGCTCTTGCAAAAAGGCATTATCCTCTTTGGAGCGGGGTTAAACATTGAGCTATGTTTGGGAGCTCACAAACTCCACACTTCGCAAGATTCTTCATACATCTTCTGGAATAAATATATCACAGCACTGCATTGATAGGCTGTTTAGGTCAAGAAAAGAAAGCCACCAAGCATGATGTTCTACCACCTGAGTGAAAAATCAAGAAGAACCTTAAGCAATACGCCAAATGCAAACCCTTGCCATGCCTGGTTAAATGGTAAATCGTTTAGCTTCTCTGGAGAATCTTTTGATTGACTGATTTTCCCATATAATGAAATGCTGGCATTTTTGGAGACCTATTGGCACCTTTGCCGTCATGTTCCTTGTGTCCAAAAGATACTTGGGAGTAAAATCTATCACCGAAAAGAAAGGTTTTGGCAACCTTGTGTAAGCTAAAAGCACCCGTTCTAAAGTGCTCTTGGAGGAAGTAAGTTTTTGCAAAGGTGGCGTGGCCTTCTTTGATATCAGCAATATGCCTTAAAAGGGTTTAAACGAGTAAAACTATTAGAGCGTCAGTGTCTTGATGTTAATGCAAGGTGCATTGAATCTAATTTTTTGACATGTTTGCAAGACATGACTTCATTGGAAGGTCCTGGATTGGTAAAAAACTAATCTATCTGCATATAATCCTCAAGGGACGCTTTCTTGTGCTTTAGGCAGAAGCGACAATTTCCATTTCAAGCAAAAGTCATTTTTTCCCTGCCAAATAATAAAAAATTTTCATTGAATGTTGATGTGTTCTTTAGAAAAGTCCTGTTCTGTGCACATAAAATATTACGTGTAGTAAATTCTCTAAACCAGGATGTATTGGAATACGATGTTTATTTCTATAATCTGACTAGGAGCAATCTTCAATCCAGTGCGGATAGAATAGTAAACCGGAGACATTAACTTATATGGGTGAGATTAAAATGTGACTAAAGAAGAGAAGCTAGGGACAATTCCCATACCGGGAGTCGTACCCGGGCCGCCTGGGTGAAAACCAGGAATCCTAACCGCTAGACCATATGGTAAGCTCTGTCACCCTTGCTCTAGAGTGGGTAACACAAGACAACCAAAAGTTCTTGGCATTTTGAAAGGTTTCCTAAAATGATTTGTTTTCACCTCTATGTCTGAAAAAACAGGAATCCTAAATGCCAGACCAAGTGAAAAGCTTAACTTATTTTGACACGGATCGGTTGACATAAGGAGAAGGTTGCCTGAAGATTATGCAAGAAAAGGAAGCTCTTGCAAAAAGGCATTATCCTCTTTGGAGCGGGGTTAAACATTGAGCTATGTTTGGGAGCTCACAAACTCCACACTTCGCAAGATTCTTCATACATCTTCTGGAATAAATATATCACAGCACTGCATTGATAGGCTGTTTAGGTCAAGAAAAGAAAGCCACCAAGCATTATGTTCTACCACCTGAGTGAAAAATCAAGAAGAACCTTAAGCAATACGCCAAATGCAAACCCTTGCCATGCCTGGTTAAATGGTAAATCGTTTAGCTTCTCTGGAGAATCTTTTGATTGACTGATTTTCCCATATAATGAAATGCTGGCATTTTTGGAGACCTATTGGCACCTTTGCCGTCATGTTCCTTGTGTCCAAAAGATACTTGGGAGTAAAATCTATCACCGAAAAGAAAGGTTTTGGCAACCTTGTGTAAGCTAAAAGCACCCGTTCTAAAGTGCTCTTGGAGGAAGTAAGTTTTTGCAAAGGTGGCGTGGCCTTCTTTGATATCAGCAATATGCCTTAAAAGGGTTTAAACGAGTAAAACTATTAGAGCGTCAGTGTCTTGATGTTAATGCAAGGTGCATTGAATCTAATTTTTTGACATGTTTGCAAGACATGACTTCATTGGAAGGTCCTGGATTGGTAAAAAACTAATCTATCTGCATATAATCCTCAAGGGACGCTTTCTTGTGCTTTAGGCAGAAGCGACAATTTCCATTTCAAGCAAAAGTCATTTTTTCCCTGCCAAATAATAAAAAATTTTCATTGAATGTTGATGTGTTCTTTAGAAAAGTCCTGTTCTGTGCACATAAAATATTACGTGTAGTAAATTCTCTAAACCAGGATGTATTGGAATACGATGTTTATTTCTATAATCTGACTAGGAGCAATCTTCAATCCAGTGCGGATAGAATAGTAAACCGGAGACATTAACTTATATGGGTGAGATTAAAATGTGACTAAAGAAGAGAAGCTAGGGACAATTCCCATACCGGGAGTCGAACCCGGGCCGCCTGGGTGAAAACCAGGAATCCTAACCGCTAGACCATATGGGAAGCTCTGTCACCTTTTCTCTAGAGTGGGTAACACAAGACAACCAAAAGTTCTTGGCATTTTGAAAGGTTTCCTAAAATGATTTGTTTTCACCTCTATGTCTGAAAAAACAGGAATCCTAAATGCCAGACCAAGTGAAAAGCTTAACTTATTTTGCCACGGATCGGTTGACATAAGGAGAAGGTTGCCTGAAGATTATGCAAGAAAAGGAAGCTCTTGCAAAAAGGCATTATCCTCTTTGGAGCGGGGTTAAACATTGAGCTATGTTTGGGAGCTCACAAACTCCACACTTCGCAAGATTCTTCATACATCTTCTGGAATAAATATATCACAGCACTGCATTGATAGGCTGCTTTAGGTCAAGAAAAGAAAGCCACCAAGCATGATGTTCTACCACCTGAGTGAAAAATCAAGAAGAACCTTAAGCAATACGCCAAATGCAAACCCTTGCCATGCCTGGTTAAATGGTAAATCGTTTAGCTTCTCTGGAGAATCTTTTGATTGACTGATTTTCCCATATAATGAAATGCTGGCATTTTTGGAGACCTTTTGGCACCTTTGCCGTCATGTTCCTTGTGTCCAAAAGATACTTGGGAGTAAAATCTATCACCGAAAAGAAAGGTTTTGGCAACCTTGTGTAAGCTAAAAGCACCCGTTCTAAAGTGCTCTTGGAGGAAGTAAGTTTTTGCAAAGGTGGCGTGGCCTTCTTTGATATCAGCAATATGCCTTAAAAGGGTTTAAACGAGTAAAACTATTAGAGCGTCAGTGTCTTGATGTTAATGCAAGGTGCATTGAATCTAATTTTTTGACATGTTTGCAAGACATGACTTCATTGGAAGGTCCTGGATTGGTAAAAAACTAATCTATCTGCATATAATCCTCAAGGGACGCTTTCTTGTGCTTTAGGCAGAAGCGACAATTTCCATTTCAAGCAAAAGTCATTTTACCCCTGCCAAATAATACAAAATTTTCATTGAATGTTGATGTGTTCTTTAGAAAAGTCCTGTTCTGTGCACATAAAATATTACGTGTAGTAAATTCTCTAAACCAGGATGTATTGGAATACGATGTTTATTTCTATAATCTGACTAGGAGCAATCTTCAATCCAGTGCGGATAGAATAGTAAACCGGAGACATTAACTTATATGGGTGAGATTAAAATGTGACTAAAGAAGAAAAGCTAAGGACAATTCCCATACCGGGAGTCGAACCCGGGCCGCCTGGGTGAAAACCAGGAATCCTAACCGCTAGACCATATGGGAAGCTCTGTCACCTTTTCTCTAGAGTGGGTAACACAAGACAACCAAAAGTTCTTGGCATTTTGAAAGGTTTCCTAAAATGATTTGTTTTCACCTCTATGTCTGAAAAAACAGGAATCCTAAATGCCAGACCAAGTGAAAAGCTTAACTTATTTTGACACGGATCGGTTGACATAAGGAGAAGGTTGCCTGAAGATTATGCAAGAAAAGGAAGCTCTTGCAAAAAGGCATTATCCTCTTTGGAGCGGGGTTAAACATTGAGCTATGTTTGGGAGCTCACAAACTCCACACTTCGCAAGATTCTTCATACATCTTCTGGAATAAATATATCACAGCACTGCATTGATAGGCTGTTTAGGTCAAGAAAAGAAAGCCACCAAGCATGATGTTCTACCACCTGAGTGAAAAATCAAGAAGAACCTTAAGCAATACGCCAAATGCAAACCCTTGCCATGCCTGGTTAAATGGTAAATCGTTTAGCTTCTCTGGAGAATCTTTTGATTGACTGATTTTCCCATATAATGAAATGCTGGCATTTTTGGAGACCTATTGGCACCTTTGCCGTCATGTTCCTTGTGTCCAAAAGATACTTGGGAGTAAAATCTATCACCGAAAAGAAAGGTTTTGGCAACCTTGTGTAAGCTAAAAGCACCCGTTCTAAAGTGCTCTTGGCGGAAGTAAGTTTTTGCAAAGGTGGCGTGGCCTTCTTTGATATCAGCAATATGCCTTAAAAGGGTTTAAACGAGTAAAACTATTAGAGCGTCAGTGTCTTGATGTTAATGCAAGGTGCATTGAATCTAATTTTTTGACATGTTTGCAAGACATGACTTCATTGGAAGGTCCTGGATTGGTAAAAAACTAATCTATCTGCATATAATCCTCAAGGGACGCTTTCTTGTGCTTTAGGCAGAAGCGACAATTTCCATTTCAAGCAAAAGTCATTTTTTCCCTGCCAAATAATAAAAAATTTTCATTGAATGTTGATGTGTTCTTTAGAAAAGTCCTGTTCTGTGCACATAAAATATTACGTGTAGTAAATTCTCTAAACCAGGATGTATTGGAATACGATGTTTATTTCTATAATCTGACTAGGAGCAATCTTCAATCCAGTGCGGATAGAATAGTAAACCGGAGACATTAACTTATATGGGTGAGATTAAAATGTGACTAAAGAAGAGAAGCTAGGGACAATTCCCATACCGGGAGTCGAACCCGGGCCGCCTGGGTGAAAACCAGGAATCCTAACCGCTAGACCATATGGGAAGCTCTGTCACCTTTTCTCTAGAGTGGGTAACACAAGACAACCAAAAGTTCTTGGCATTTTGAAAGGTTTCCTAAAATGATTTGTTTTCACCTCTATGTCTGAAAAAACAGGAATCCTAAATGCCAGACCAAGTGAAAAGCTTAACTTATTTTGACACGGATCGGTTGACATAAGGAGAAGGTTGCCTGAAGATTATGCAAGAAAAGGAAGCTCTTGCAAAAAGGCATTATCCTCTTTGGAGCGGGGTTAAACATTGAGCTATGTTTGGGAGCTCACAAACTCCACACTTCGCAAGATTCTTCATACATCTTCTGGAATAAATATATCACAGCACTGCATTGATAGGCTGTTTAGGTCAAGAAAAGAAAGCCACCAAGCATTATGTTCTACCACCTGAGTGAAAAATCAAGAAGAACCTTAAGCAATACGCCAAATGCAAACCCTTGCCATGCCTGGTTAAATGGTAAATCGTTTAGCTTCTCTGGAGAATCTTTTGATTGACTGATTTTCCCATATAATGAAATGCTGGCATTTTTGGAGACCTATTGGCACCTTTGCCGTCATGTTCCTTGTGTCCAAAAGATACTTGGGAGTAAAATCTATCACCGAAAAGAAAGGTTTTGGCAACCTTGTGTAAGCTAAAAGCACCCGTTCTAAAGTGCTCTTGGAGGAAGTAAGTTTTTGCAAAGGTGGCGTGGCCTTCTTTGATATCAGCAATATGCCTTAAAAGGGTTTAAACGAGTAAAACTATTAGAGCGTCAGTGTCTTGATGTTAATGCAAGGTGCATTGAATCTAATTTTTTGACATGTTTGCAAGACATGACTTCATTGGAAGGTCCTGGATTGGTAAAAAACTAATCTATCTGCATATAATCCTCAAGGGACGCTTTCTTGTGCTTTAGGCAGAAGCGACAATTTCCATTTCAAGCAAAAGTCATTTTTTCCCTGCCAAATAATAAAAAATTTTCATTGAATGTTGATGTGTTCTTTAGAAAAGTCCTGTTCTGTGCACATAAAATATTACGTGTAGTAAATTCTCTAAACCAGGATGTATTGGAATACGATGTTTATTTCTATAATCTGACTAGGAGCAATCTTCAATCCAGTGCGGATAGAATAGTAAACCGGAGACATTAACTTATATGGGTGAGATTAAAATGTGACTAAAGAAGAGAAGCTAGGGACAATTCCCATACCGGGAGTCAAACCCGGGCCGCCTGGGTGAAAACCAGGAATCCTAACCGCTAGACCATATGGGAAGCTCTGTCACCTTTTCTCTAGAGTGGGTAACACAAGACAACCAAAAGTTCTTGGCATTTTGAAAGGTTTCCTAAAATGATTTGTTTTCACCTCTATGTCTGAAAAAACAGGAATCCTAAATGCCAGACCAAGTGAAAAGCTTAACTTATTTTGACACGGATCGGTTGACATAAGGAGAAGGTTGCCTGAAGATTATGCAAGAAAAGGAAGCTCTTGCAAAAAGGCATTATCCTCTTTGGAGCGGGGTTAAACATTGAGCTATGTTTGGGAGCTCACAAACTCCACACTTCGCAAGATTCTTCATACATCTTCTGGAATAAATATATCACAGCACTGCATTGATAGGCTGTTTAGGTCAAGAAAAGAAAGCCACCAAGCATGATGTTCTACCACCTGAGTGAAAAATCAAGAAGAACCTTAAGCAATACGCCAAATGCAAACCCTTGCCATGCCTGGTTAAATGGTAAATCGTTTAGCTTCTCTGGAGAATCTTTTGATTGACTGATTTTCCCATATAATGAAATGCTGGCATTTTTGGAGACCTATTGGCACCTTTGCCGTCATGTTCCTTGTGTCCAAAAGATACTTGGGAGTAAAATCTATCACCGAAAAGAAAGGTTTTGGCAACCTTGTGTAAGCTAAAAGCACCCGTTCTAAAGTGCTCTTGGAGGAAGTAAGTTTTTGCAAAGGTGGCGTGGCCTTCTTTGATATCAGCAATATGCCTTAAAAGGGTTTAAACGAGTAAAACTATTAGAGCGTCAGTGTCTTGATGTTAATGCAAGGTGCATTGAATCTAATTTTTTGACATGTTTGCAAGACATGACTTCATTGGAAGGTCCTGGATTGGTAAAAAACTAATCTATCTGCATATAATCCTCAAGGGACGCTTTCTTGTGCTTTAGGCAGAAGCGACAATTTCCATTTCAAGCAAAAGTCATTTTTTCCCTGCCAAATAATAAAAAATTTTCATTGAATGTTGATGTGTTCTTTAGAAAAGTCCTGTTCTGTGCACATAAAATATTACGTGTAGTAAATTCTCTAAACCAGGATGTATTGGAATACGATGTTTATTTCTATAATCTGACTAGGAGCAATCTTCAATCCAGTGCGGATAGAATAGTAAACCGGAGACATTAACTTATATGGGTGAGATTAAAATGTGACTAAAGAAGAAAAGCTAGGGACAATTCCCATACCGGGAGTCGAACCCGGGCCGCCTGGGTGAAAACCAGGAATCCTAACCGCTAGACCATATGGGAAGCTCTGTCACCTTTTCTCTAGAGTGGGTAACACAAGACAACCAAAAGTTCTTGGCATTTTGAAAGGTTTCCTAAAATGATTTGTTTTCACCTCTATGTCTGAAAAAACAGGAATCCTAAATGCCAGACCAAGTGAAAAGCTTAACTTATTTTGACACGGATCGGTTGACATAAGGAGAAGGTTGCCTGAAGATTATGCAAGAAAAGGAAGCTCTTGCAAAAAGGCATTATCCTCTTTGGAGCGGGGTTAAACATTGAGCTATGTTTGGGAGCTCACAAACTCCACACTTCGCAAGATTCTTCATACATCTTCTGGAATAAATATATCACAGCACTGCATTGATAGGCTGCTTTAGGTCAAGAAAAGAAAGCCACCAAGCATGATGTTCTACCACTGATGTAGATTAATTTAGAAATAAACAAATATGTTTAAATGTCTATCTGTTCCTGTCCAAATCTGAGATGATTAAATTGCGTATACGCAGAAGTAAGCTCACACTGACACATGGAGTTCAGGTTAAAAGCACTTCAGAAAATTTAATACAATCTGGTTGGAAAACAGTTGTGTAGATCTTTTTAAAAGCAAAATGACATCATCATTGAATATCAGATAATAACAAATAAACATCATTAATTGGATTAAACGTTATGTGACTATATCAGTGTCCACCCATCAATATTATTAATTGGCTCAGGGATTTGAGTGACCAGCTAGGTGTCCTCCCACCGGGAGGTGGTATTGTTCTGGACAAGGGTGTGGACAGAAGGCTCAGGCGCCATCTTTCCCAGCATGAGGTTTACTCGGTGGAAAGGGGGGCTTGAGCGTCATTTTACACAGTCAGTGATATCGGGCCTCATGTCCAGGTGCAAGGTCTCTTATGAATAGAACATTTCATTACTACTGTGTTCTCGTGGCCTTCAAATTATACTATGTTGCAAGTTAGGGGAAAGTCAGTAAAGTCAGCAGTTCCTGAGTTAATCATGTCTTTATAGAGAATACAGTCTTTGTCTATTGTATTAGATGTGCTGGGAAATTCTGTCATGTAATGTAGTTTTAAAATGAACAAGTTAGGTTATGAGGACAAAATGGAGGATTCACAGTATGCAGTTAAAATGGAGTTAGTACAATAATTCAATACAAGTTCAATAAAGATTTTTAATAATTCTACATCAGTCCCCCCTATGAAATGTTAATATTCTAAGAGATAAACTTTATTAGTTAGTTTCAGAAGACAGGTTAGCCCAAAGGCACAAAACCCTATGAAGTAACGGTTCTTAAAGTCTTCTTAGTTCTTCAGAGGGACATCATAAATAGACAAGCTTACATTACCATATGGACCTGTGTTATCTGGAATATAGGCACAACAAGTCATGGTGACAGGTAAACGTTGTTGGTTGCAATAGATATAATAAATGCAAATCAAAATATTATTATTATTATTAGCAGTGACGGTTGGGAAAATGGACTCAAACTTTCCCTTTACTGCAAAATCATCTGGTACCCCCCTTGGCACACCTATGGCATCAATATATATATATATATATATCAAACTTTCCCTTTAGAGGGGTGCTCCTTTTTATGTTCTGAAGCATGAATGTGGTGTGTCAAGAGTACCTTGTCATGTATTATGTGTATGGACATAATAACCTTGGCTAGGGCGCATTTGCTTATGCATTGTAGTATTAAACCTGTCCCACGCTACATCAGCGTAGGTGGACTCGGATCATTTAGTCAATATTAATATCACCACAAACTCAGGATGGGCAAATAATCCTGAGGGAGCTTGGCGTTTGGATCTCTTTAGCTTCACGAGGTCTCCTTTTGGGGTCCTCGGCTTTCCATCGATGGCAGGTGGTCAGGCATTATTATGGCCATCAAACACCTACTTGCTGGTATCTTTTTATTTAACAAGTCATTTTTTTCTTTAGAGTCAAAAGTGTGTCAAAATCAACAAATGTCACTTCTCATGTTGCAGAGAGAGTCTTGAATCTGGAACAATGAATCCACTGAGTGATCTCTGCAACTTTCACAATGCACTACTGGGTATATGGTCTTGGATGTCACATTGATGACCGGCTAGGCTTCTGGCCATCCTGACAAAATGTCTATGATAACTAGTGCATATTTGACCCAGTAGCTCTTTGTCATCTGGATTCTTGAAAGGGATATTGAGAGTTAGCTAGGTGCTTAGGATTCTCCTCCTCTTCTGCCTGAGCTGTCCTTGGCACAAATAACACAGGATCGGCAGTGACTGGTGATTAGAGGAGTAATTCTAGGTGCTTTAGAGTATTTAGAGATCAAAGAGTTCATGAGGGTCTTGGATAGGTATAAAGTTCCATGGGCTCACTGCCCAGTACATGTTTTTGGGTAAACAGAGCTTAAGAGCGTTGGAGTACAGCCCGTCTTCAAGGGTTGCCCCTTTCTGTTTTTCCAGCTTTGTATTTCTTCAGGGTCAGCAGCTGCTTGTCATTCTTTCAGAAGCTTGAGATCTGTAGGTAGGATCTACATGGTGAGTATAGAAGTTTCTTTAGCGGACACCCTTCTGTCCACTTCCCTTGGTGCACTTGTGGCTTGGTTGGCAGCTTTTGGGCAGCTGAGTGGTGCTTCTTATCTTCCAGATTGATCCAAAATAATGTGCTGCACCCAGGGCATGTCTTGAGTCAGTGTAGATATTGGCATGTCTTCCTTCAGGCATTTTGTATGCCACTGAGAAGGCTGTCAATTCAGCGTCTTGAGCAGATGTGAGTGAGGAAAGTGAAGGTGCTTGACGTACCTGATCTTCTGTAGCAACAGCAAATCCAGTATGGTACCTTTCCTCTTTATCCGCAAACAGAGTGGAGTCAGGATCTGGTAAAGCTACTTTGTCTTTCTATTCACAGTTCTCTTGCTGACCCCCCTCTGTAGAGATTTGTAAATTGAATGTTCATGTTTTGTTCTAATGAGTCAAGTTCCTTTCATGAAATTTCTGGGGACTTAGTGAAGAAAAAACATGAGGGACAGCCACCTCCCTTACTTCCATGGGAATCTGGGTCAGGGCCGCACTATTTCCTTGAGAGTGCCCAAAACAGTTCTTTCAGTGTGGTATTCCCCCCTGGGAAGTGGCGGAAGAGTGGCCAGAGCAACTTTTCTTCAAAATATAATGTTGTCAGGTAGAGGCAGAGTTGTCTATGAGTGGAGGAAATTGGTAAGGAATAAGAAGGGAGGAAGCATATAAAGGATATAGATATGGTGGTGGGGAGATGGAAGAATGAGTAGTGGATAGAGTGAGAGGGAAGAAGGTGGAGTAGGAGGAGGAGAAGGCGGAGTAGAGGGAGGAGTAGGAGGAGGAGAAGGAGGAATAGAGGAGAAGTAGGAGGAGAGAGGAGAAGGTGGAGTAGAAGGAGAAAGTGGAGTAGAGGGAGGAGTAGGAGGAGGAGAAGGAGAAATAGAGGGAGGAGTAGGAAGAGGAGGGAGGAGTAAGAGCAGGAGGAAGGGGTAGGGGGGGGGTAGAGGAGAAGGAGGAGGAAAGAGGAGAAGGTGGAGTAGAGGAAGGAGTAGGAGGAGAAAGTGGAGTAGAGGGAGGAGTAGGAAGAGGAGGGAGGAGTAAGAGCAGGAAGAAGGAGTAGGAGGAGGAGAAGGTGGAGTAGAGGGAGGAGTAGGAGGAGAAAGTGGAGTAGAGGGAGGAGTAGGAGGAGAAAGTGGAGTAGAGGGAGGAGTAGGAGGAGAAAGTGGAGTAGAGGGAGGAGTAGGAAGAGGAGGGAGGAGTAAGAGCAGGAAGAAGGAGTAGGAGGAGGAGAAGGTGGAGTAGAGGAGGGAGTAGGAGGAGAAAGTGGAGTAGAGGGAGGAGTAGGAAGAGGAGGGAGGAGTAAGAGCAGGAAGAAGGAGTAGGAGGAGGAGAAGGTGGAGTAGAGGAAGGAGTAGGAGGAGAAAGTGGAGTAGAGGGAGGAGTAGGAAGAGGAGGGAGGAGTAAGAGCAGGAAGAAGGAGTAGGAGGAGGAGAAGGTGGAGTAGAGGGAGGGGCAGTAG
>NC_086319.1:391887844-391965344 GCF_036172605.1 Pelobates fuscus | reverse complement strand
GACAGCAGCATTACTCTCTGTATTACAGTCCCTATCATTAGACAGCAGCGTTACTCACTGTATTATAGTCCATATCATTAGACAGCAGCATTACTCACTGTATTACAGTCCCAATCATTAGACAGCAGCATTACTCACTGTATTACAGTCCCTATCATTAGACAGCAGCATTACTCACTGTATTACAGTCCCTATCATTAGACAGCAGCATTACTCACTGTATTACAGTCCCTATCATTAGACAGCAGCATTACTCACTGTATTACAGTCCCTATCATTAGACAGCAGCGTTACTCACTGTATTATAGTCCCTATCATTAGACAGCAGCGTTACTCTCTGTATTACAGTCCCTATCATTAGACAGCAGCGTTACTCTCTGTATTACAGTCCCTATCATTAGACAGCAGCATTACTCTCTGTATTACAGTCCCTATCATTAGACAGCAGCGTTACTCTCTGTATTATAGTCCCTATTATTAGACAGCAGTGTTACTCTCTGTATTACAGTCCCTATCATTAGACAGCAGCATTACTCTCTGTATTACAGTCCCTATCATTAGACAGCAGCGTTACTCTCTGTATTACAGTTCCTATCATTAGACAGCAGCATTACTCTCTGTATTACAGTCCCTATCATTAGACAGCAGCGTTACTCTCTGTATTACAGTCCCTTTCATTAGACAGCAGCGTTACTCTCTGTATTACAGTCCCTATCATTAGACAGCAGTGTTACTCTCTGTATTACAGTCCCTTTCATTAGACAGCAGCATTACTCTCTGTATTACAGTCCCTATCATTAGACAGCAGCATTACTCTCTGTATTACAGTCCCTATCATTATACAGCAGCGTTACTCTCTGTATTACAGTTCCTATCATTAGACAGCAGCATTACTCTCTGTATTACAGTTCCTATCATTAGACAGCAGCGTTACTCTCTGTATTACAGTCACTATCATTAGAAAGCAGAGTTACTCTCTGTATTCTAGTCCCTAGAATACTGCAGCGTTACTCTCTGTATTACAGTCCCTATCATTAGACAGCAGCATTACTCTCTGTATTACAGTCCCTATCATTAGACAGCAGCGTTACTCTCTGTATTACAGTTCCTATCATTAGACAGCAGCATTACTCTCTGTATTACAGTCCCTATCATTAGACAGCAGCGTTACTCTCTCTATTACAGTCCCTATCATTAGACAGCAGCGTTACTCTCTGTATTACAGTCTCTTTCATTAGACAGCAGCATTACTCTCTGTATTACAGTTCCTATCATTAGACAGCAGCGTTACTCTCTGTATTACAGTCCCTATCATTAGACAGCAGCGTTACTCTCTGTATTACAATCCCTATCATTAGACAGCAGCGTTACTCTCTGTATTACAATCCCTATCATTAGACAGCAGAGTTACTCTCTGTATTACAATCCCTATCATTAGACAGCAGAGTTACTCTCTGTATTACAGTCACTATCATTAGACAGCAGCGTTACTCTCTGTATTCTAGTCCCTAGAATACTGCAGCGTTACTCTCTGTATTACAATCCCTATCATTAGACAGCAGCGTTACTCTCTGTATTACAGTTCCTATCATTAGACAGCAGCGTTACTCTCTGTATTACAGTTCCTATCATTAGACAGCAGCGTTACTCTCTGTATTCTAGTCCCTATCATTAGACAGCAGCGTTACTCACTGTATTCTAGTCCCTATCATTAGACAGCAGCGTTACTCTCTGTATTCTAGTCCCTATCCTTAGACAGCAGCATTACTCTCTGTATTACAGTCCCTTTCATTAGACAGCAGCGTTACTCTCTGTATTACAGTTCCTATCATTAGACAGCAGCGTTACTCTCTGTATTCTAGTCCCTATCATTAGACAGCAGCGTTACTCACTGTATTCTAGTCCCTAGAATACTGCAGCGTTACTCTCTGTATTACAATCCCTATCATTAGACAGCAGCGTTACTCTCTGTATTACAATCCCTATCATTAGACAGCAGCGTTACTCTCTGTATTACAGTTCCTATCATTAGACAGCAGCGTTACTCTCTGTATTACAGTTCCTATCATTAGACAGCAGCGTTACTCTCTGTATTACAGTTCCTATCATTAGACAGCAGCGTTACTCTCTGTATTCTAGTCCCTATCATTAGACAGCAGCGTTACTCACTGTATTCTAGTCCCTATCATTAGACAGCAGCGTTACTCTCTGTATTCTAGTCCCTATCCTTAGACAGCAGCATTACTCTCTGTATTACAGTCCCTTTCATTAGACAGCAGCGTTACTCTCTGTATTACAGTTCCTATCATTAGACAGCAGCGTTACTCTCTGTATTCTAGTCCCTATCATTAGACAGCAGCGTTACTCACTGTATTCTAGTCCCTATCATTAGACAGCAGCGTTACTCTGTATTACAGTCTCATCCACTCACATTATGTATGTCCACCTTCATATACATAGTGCCTTTAGTAGCAGAGCTTTTTTCATACTTGTTTCTCTTCCAGGTTTCTGTATGGCTGGAGTCAGCTCAGAGGCACGTTCAAGACTTTCTGTGTAATCGGGAAAAGTCTGTCCCTCCTGACCTAGGGGATGCCATCATTAGATGCCTTCGTGGTCAATGCTCACAGCTTCCTCTGAGCTACAGGTACAGTAATGCATATAAAAAGACTGTATTAGGGGTATTATTGTATTAACATTCATATGGTCCTTGCCAGCCTGGGACCCCGTGTCACTATTACCCCTGCCTGTTTCTCACTATTACCCCTGCCTGTCTCTGACTCCTTGTGTCACTATTACCCCTACCTGTCTCTATCTCCCTGTGTCATTATTACCCCTGCCTGTTTCTCACTATTACCCCTGCCTGTCTCTGACTCCTTGTGTCACTATTACCCCTGCCTGTCTCTGACTCCTTGTGCCACTATTACCCCTGCCTGTCTGTGTCTCCCTGTGTCATTATTACCCCTGCCTGTCTGTGTCTCCCTGTGTCACTATTACCCCTGCCTGTCTCTGTCTCCTTGTGTCACTATTACCCCTGCCTGTCTCAGACTCCTTGTGTCACTATTACCCCTGCCTGTCTCAGACTCCTTGTGTCACTATTACCCCTGCCTGTCACTGAATCCACATGTCACTATTACCCCTGCCTGTCACTGAATCCTCATGTCACTATTACCTCTGCCTGTCTCTGTCTCCCTGTGTCACTATTACCCCTGCCTGTCACTGAATCCCCATGTCACTATTACCCCTGCCTATCTCTCACGATTACCCCTGCCTGTCACTGAATCCCCATGTCACTATTACCCCTGCCTATCTCTCACGATTACCCCTGCCTGTCACTGAATCCCCATGTCACTATTACCCCTGCCTGTCTCTGTCTCCCTGTGTCACTATTACCCCTGCCTGTCACTGAATCCCCATGTCACTATTACCCCTGCCTGTCTCTGTCTCCCTGTGTCACTATTACCCCTGCCTGTCACTGAATCCTCATGTCACTATTACCTCTGCCTGTCTCTGTCTCCCTGTGTCACTATTACCCCTGCCTGTCACTGAATCCCCATGTCACTATTACCCCTGCCTATCTCTCACGATTACCCCTGCCTGTCACTGAATCCCCATGTCACTATTACCCCTGCCTGTCTCTGTCTCCCTGTGTCACTATTACCCCTGCCTGTCACTGAATCCTCATGTCACTATTACCTCTGCCTGTGTCACTATTACCCCTGCCTGTCACTGAATCCCCATGTCACTATTACCCCTGCCTATCTCTCACGATTACCCCTGCCTGTCACTGAATCCCCATGTCACTATTACCCCTGCCTGTCTCTGTCTCCCTGTGTCACTATTACCCCTGCCTGTCACTGAATCCTCATGTCACTATTACCTCTGCCTGTCTCTGTCTCCCTGTGTCACTATTACCCCTGCCTGTCACTGAATCCCCATGTCACTATTACCCCTGCCTATCTCTCACGATTACCCCTGCCTGTCACTGAATCCCCATGTCACTATTACCCCTGCCTGTCTCTGTCTCCCTGTGTCACTATTACCCCTGCCTGTCACTGAATCCTCATGTCACTATTACCTCTGCCTGTCTCTGTCTCCCTGTGTCACTATTACCCCTGCCTGTCACTGAATCCCCATGTCACTATTACCCCTGCCTGTCTCTGTCTCCCTGTGTCACTATTACCCCTGCCTGTCACTGAATCCTCATGTCACTATTACCTCTGCCTGTCACTGAATCCTCATGTCACTATTACCTCTGCCTGTCTCTGTCTCCCTGTGTCACTATTACCCCTGCCTGTCACTGAATCCCCATGTCACTATTACCCCTGCCTATCTCTCACGATTACCCCTGCCTGTCACTGAATCCCCATGTCACTATTACCCCTGCCTATCTCTCACGATTACCCCTGCCTGTCACTGAATCCCCATGTCACTATTACCCCTGCCTGTCTCTGTCTCCCTGTGTCACTATTACCCCTGCCTGTCACTGAATCCCCATGTCACTATTACCCCTGCCTGTCTCTGTCTCCCTGTGTCACTATTACCCCTGCCTGTCACTGAATCCTCATGTCACTATTACCTCTGCCTGTCTCTGTCTCCCTGTGTCACTATTACCCCTGCCTGTCACTGAATCCCCATGTCACTATTACCCCTGCCTATCTCTCACGATTACCCCTGCCTGTCACTGAATCCCCATGTCACTATTACCCCTGCCTGTCTCTGTCTCCCTGTGTCACTATTACCCCTGCCTGTCACTGAATCCTCATGTCACTATTACCTCTGCCTGTGTCACTATTACCCCTGCCTGTCACTGAATCCCCATGTCACTATTACCCCTGCCTATCTCTCACGATTACCCCTGCCTGTCACTGAATCCCCATGTCACTATTACCCCTGCCTGTCTCTGTCTCCCTGTGTCACTATTACCCCTGCCTGTCACTGAATCCTCATGTCACTATTACCTCTGCCTGTCTCTGTCTCCCTGTGTCACTATTACCCCTGCCTGTCACTGAATCCCCATGTCACTATTACCCCTGCCTATCTCTCACGATTACCCCTGCCTGTCACTGAATCCCCATGTCACTATTACCCCTGCCTGTCTCTGTCTCCCTGTGTCACTATTACCCCTGCCTGTCACTGAATCCTCATGTCACTATTACCTCTGCCTGTCTCTGTCTCCCTGTGTCACTATTACCCCTGCCTGTCACTGAATCCCCATGTCACTATTACCCCTGCCTATCTCTCACGATTACCCCTGCCTGTCACTGAATCCCCATGTCACTATTACCCCTGCCTGTCTCTGTCTCCCTGTGTCACTATTACCCCTGCCTGTCACTGAATCCTCATGTCACTATTACCTCTGCCTGTGTCACTATTACCCCTGCCTGTCACTGAATCCCCATGTCACTATTACCCCTGCCTATCTCTCACGATTACCCCTGCCTGTCACTGAATCCCCATGTCACTATTACCCCTGCCTGTCTCTGTCTCCCTGTGTCACTATTACCCCTGCCTGTCACTGAATCCTCATGTCACTATTACCTCTGCCTGTCTCTGTCTCCCTGTGTCACTATTACCCCTGCCTGTCACTGAATCCCCATGTCACTATTACCCCTGCCTATCTCTCACGATTACCCCTGCCTGTCACTGAATCCCCATGTCACTATTACCCCTGCCTGTCTCTGTCTCCCTGTGTCACTATTACCCCTGCCTGTCACTGAATCCTCATGTCACTATTACCTCTGCCTGTCTCTGTCTCCCTGTGTCACTATTACCCCTGCCTGTCACTGAATCCCCATGTCACTATTACCCCTGCCTATCTCTCACGATTACCCCTGCCTGTCACTGAATCCCCATGTCACTATTACCCCTGCCTGTCTCTGTCTCCCTGTGTCACTATTACCCCTGCCTGTCACTGAATCCTCATGTCACTATTACCTCTGCCTGTCTCTGTCTCCCTGTGTCACTATTACCCCTGCCTGTCACTGAATCCCCATGTCACTATTACCCCTGCCTGTCTCTGTCTCCCTGTGTCACTATTACCCCTGCCTGTCACTGAACCCCATGTCACAATTACTATTACCCCTGCCTGTCTCTGACTCCTTGTGTCACTATTACCCCTGCCTGTCTCTGACTCCTTGTGTCACTATTACCCCTGCCTGTCTCTGACTCCTTGTGTCACTATTACCCCTGCCTGTCACTGAATCCCCATGTCACTATTACTATTACCCCTGCTAAAATTCTATAGTCTAAACATGACTTTAATGTTCCAGCTTCTCTGACTCAAAAGGTTCATTTGTTTGCATTGTCCACCTTTTCAGAAATCTTGTATCATGTCTCACTGTTTCTCCTTTGTTCTCTCTCACTTTAACTCCTTCCTTCTCCCCTTTACCCAGTTTTACCCCAATATCTGAGCTGATCTCCTTGCAACATTCTCCATGTGTGTCTCTCCTGGGTTGGAGCACCGATAACTTTCAGACATGGTCTCAGGAAGGGATAAGTCGGGGGCAAGATCCTCCTTTAGCAAGAAACAAGATTCTCCCCCGAGTGCGGCTCCTTCTTGTTGGTTATATCTCAGACCAGACCTCTGGTAGCAGCAAGTTGTATGATGGAAACTTGTACTTCAAAGATAATAGCGGCTCGATACCATGTGAGGTGAGGGTATATCCTGTTCTGTACATGAAAGTATGTCTGGAACCCTTAGGTACTGTATCTAACAACTCATGCAATCTCCAGATGTCTCACCTGGATTTCTCATTGCTGGAAACGTTGGTTCTTCTCCCTTGTTGGTCTTACATCCCTTCTCAGCATGGGAGTTCTACAGGAGGATACCTAGAGGTGGTAGCTCCCCCTTTACCAATTATACCACCTGCTCTGATTGAATACTCTGTAGATCCTGCAGCTCTCACTCCTACAAGTGCCTTATTGCTACTAAATGACAGGTAATGGTAAACATGTAGGCATAACTTTAAAATGAAAGTTTTGTGTTGGTGTTTTGTTTTTTTTATGGCATTTAATTGTGTCCTTTCTTTCCTACCTTGCTGACAGGTCCAGACGTAGGAAATCTCTCTTCTCTATAACAGGGAAGCTTTTGTTTGTCACTTCGCTTGTGAATATCCGACAAAAAATATTTTTTTGCTTTTATCTAGAAGATCCACAAAGTTGGGTCCCAGTGATTGTGCAGGTAATTGCTTTGGCTATCCTTACTGAAAATATAATTTAAGACAAAAAAATAAAAATCTACATACATCTGTATTTATGATTTGCTTGTAGTATTATTCAGATATCACTCACATTTTTGTGAGCAGGTTTAATACTCTGTTGATTAGGGGTATTGTCTAATACCAATACAAACCACGTTTTATGTGGGGATTCCAGCAAACATTTAGGAAGGAACATTACTTTCTTTCAAGGGAGGGAGGGAACGGGGCAGATGTTGCCCGATGGTTTGTGTTATTGCTCCTGCCTTGATGTTTTGAAGGTTCCCTCCAAGCTGTTCTGGTATCATGCACTATGTGTTGGTGAAACCTACGAAATAACATCGCTGTCTATGCTCTCTCTGCGTGGATCCTCCCGACATGTTTTTGCTGTGACTGCTTCCTCTCGATTCCATAGCCACCTCCGACAGTCTGTGCCACAACTTGTCACCTCCACCAATGAACAGACCGAGGTCAAAGGCGGGAACAAAGAGTATGATCATCCACAGAAACGTAGAGCAAAAATGGAAAAAGAGAGGATTGCCAAGACTCTTACATATGAGGTAAGATGGATAATTTGTCATTTTAATGTTTGCAGGAGTGAAAGAGAACATTCCATCCCCTGTACCTTAGTGTCCTCCCTTAATGTTCCTCTCTCCCCCCCTAGTGGTCTTCACCCCCCCTTCCTTGTCCCATAGTGGTCTTCACCCCCCCCTTCCTTGTCCCATAGTGGTCTTCACCCCCCCCCTTCCTTGTCCCATAGTGGTCTTCACCCCCCCCCCCCTTTCATGTCTCATAGTGTTCCTTCCCAGCCCCTGTCCAATAGTGATCCTTACTTTCCCCCCCCCCTCCCCATCCCCCTGTTCCTTAGTGCCCCTCTCCCCTCCTTGATCCCCGGTGTGTCTCCTGGTAGCGTGGCCGAGCAGAGCAGTGTGCACCACGTTCCAGGAAATTCTGTCTCCTGTACCCAGCCAGACTGACAGGAAGTGCTCTCTCAGTGAGCACTTCCTTTCAGTCCGGCCGGGTACAGGAAATATAAGTTCATGAACCGCAGTGCGCACTGCTACGCTACACATAAGGCCTGGTAGGAGGGAGCACTGTGCGCCCACCTCCTGCCGGACACTCCGATCTAGCGCCCCCTGGGCCGGTGTGCCCTAAGGCGGCCAAGCTATATATGTTAATATCCTTTAACCTTTCCTTGTAAGTTTTATCCTGTAATCCATGAACCAGTTTAGTAGTCCATCTCTGAACTCTCTCTAAAGTATCAATATCCTTCTGGTGATGCCTCTCCAGTACTGCGTACAATACTCCAAGTGAGGTCTCACAAGTGTTCTGTACAATGACATGAGCACTTCCCTCTTTCTACTGCTAATACCTCTCCCTATACAACCAAGCATTCTGGTAGCATTTCCTGCTGCTCTATTACATTGTCTGCCTACCTTTAAGTCATCAGAAATCATCACCCCTAAATCCCTTTCCTCAGATGTTGAGGTTAAGACTCTATCAAATATTCTGTACTCTGCCCTTGGGATTTTACGTCCAAGATGCATTATCTTGCACTTATCCACATTAAATGTCAGTTGCCACAACTCTGACCATTTGTCTAGTTTACCTAAATCATTTTCCATTTGGCTTATCCCTCCTGGAACATCAATCCTGTTACATATCTTAGTATCATCAGCAAAAAGACACACCTTACCATCAAGACCTTCTGCAATATCACTAATAAAAATATTAAAGAGAATGGGTGCAAGTACAGATCCCTGGGGTACCCCACTGGTGACAAGCCCAAGCTTCGAGTATACTCCATTGACTACAACCCTCTGTTGCCTGTCACTCAGCCACTGCCTTACCCATTCAACAATATTGGAATCCAAACTTAAATTGCAGTTTATTGATAAGCCTTCTATGTGCAACAGTGTCAAAAGCCTAACTGAAATCTAGGTAAGCAATGTCTACTGCACCACCCTGATCTATAATTTTAGTTACCCAATCAAAAAAAACAATAAGATTAGTTTGGCATGATCTCCCTGAAGTAAACCCATGTTGTCTCTGATCCTGAAATCCATGTGATTTTAGATGTTCAACAATCCTACTCTACACACACAGAAGCACACCTGCTCCTAAGTACTACTATCTGTAGAAAGTAGTGTGTGTGTGTGTGTATATACAATGAACAAGATTTGCCAAGTTTAAAGGGTAATCCAGACATGGACCCCTTGCTCACAGTGCCTAGACGGATATTGGCTATACCTCACTAATGATGCCTAACAAAGTTGAAACGATCGTCTGCGGTTGCTGTATCTCTCGTGCAGAGAGAGCTGGTCTGTATTTTGGATCTGTTCTGCCCTTTTGGGTGGAATCAGTCTGAGATGCATGGCCTGGTTCTCTCTGTAATGGCACAAGATGAGCTAAAACCAGCCTGAGAACTGAGCGAGGACCCACCGAAGGTCAGGCTAATTGAGCTGTTGTCCATTCTCAGCACTCTATTGCGACTTGTTTAAGATTTGCCAACAAACATAAACATTACGCTCCACTTATTAAAAGGTTATGATATGGCGCACATTTTTTTTTCTAAGGGGTTCCACGATGTTGGTCTACTATGTCAAAGGTTCCACAGGAAAAAATTAATTGGGAACCCCTGCTTTACGGGTCTGGAGTGTCACCCTAAAAAAAACCCATTGGTGTTTATTGTTTAATTCTATGTATTGTGGAGGATTGTGGAAGGGAGTCCTCAGGGGTCTGCACCCATACACATGACTCGGAGTGATGGTTCTCCTAATTGCAGTCAGTTTGAAGTTCCTAAAGTTTGTTCCTTTCCCCAATCAAAAGTTAGACCGTTCATTCCCAGACCAGGAGGCTCTCATTTATTTATTATTTATTCCATAAACCCATTTCCAACAGTGGTTTAAAGAATATGTAGTTTAATCCCAAATACATGACATCTGATATTCGCTGCATTAATCGATCCGTTCACAGTTTTGTAAACCTGACTATTCACAGCTTTGACCCAAATCTCCAACACACGTAATTTTGAGATGATGATGGCATAGAGTTTAGATGACTTGTTTGACTACAGTGAGAGAGAGCAGTATTTTTGTAAGGAACTCTACACTCTGTTTTGGACTCTCTTCTATGTGTGTTCTCTGCTTCTCTGTTTCATCATGAGCTCTTTCACTCATTGTGTGCTGTCCGTTTGTTTTACACCAGTTGTCTTCACTTCTCCATTGACATTCTCACAACTTTTGTAGGGTGTTTTGACCCGTGTTCTGGATGCACGAGCTGGCCTATATGAACTGGACAGAAAGGTGACTCTCTGCATAGCATATCTGCAGCTTCTTAATGGAGGAAGAGGACTACGTGAAGGTGCAACAGTGCAGGTGAGAGCAAGAAAGAAAGTTAGATTAAAATGTACAAAGGGAGGTAAAGAGAGAGAGAGAGAGAGAGAGTGTGTGTTTTTTTTGGTGTTTTTTTTTGTTTTTTTTGAAGGAGAGCGGGTGAATTGGTATGGGAGGGCCTGCAATCATCAGTAAGAACATGGGGGGATCTATTCTATCCAGGAAACACAGTAAGTCTGTACAATGCGGTCTGTGTTCACTAGCTGTTATGACCATCACACAAAGCACTGCTTTAGTTAAGGTGTAAATAATGCCTAATGGATTGGGTTTATCCTATTCCAGCCACCATCTGGGGAATGCTTTAAAGATTTAGTAAAGAAACAAATACAGCTGTAATCAAAATTATTCAACCCCCAGATCAGAATCAGATTTATTATCGAAATTTACAGACTTTCAGCTTTTTGCAATGAACAAATCAAACCGAAGCAATTCAAATCACTCTAGACAACGAAAGCTGCACATGGTTTCCCCAAAATTAACTGAAAATGCAGATTATAATGACTTCTCCACTATCAAAATTATTCATCCCCCTTGAATAGAATCCCTCACAACAGCTCACATTTTCAAGCGCTTCATCAGTTGCATCAGGTGTGCTTGAGCTAGAACACTGGAAATACCTGCACTGGCTAGGGCTTTGTTGAGCTTCACATTTGGCGGCATGTTAGTAATAAGTTAAAAGAATGGTCCACAAAGTTTAGAGATGAGATCATCGCCCTTCACAAACAAGGAACAAGATACAAAGAGCACTGAATACGGCACTGAATATTCCTAGAGACGCTGTTGGAAGCATAGTTCCAAGTTGAATTAACAGTGGTTAAACTACCTGGACATGGTAGAAAAAGGAAGCTATCAATGGCTTTCTGAGAAGGCAGAAACCCTTGAGTGACTGCAAAAAGACCTGCAGCAAGACTTGGTGGCAACAGGTACTGTGGTTTCAGGGAGCGCAGTAAGGCATGTACTAAACGCAGAAGGTTTCCATGCCAGTACACCACTACTGAGCCAAATTACACTCATAATCATATAAATCAGCCACAGATGTTTTGGGATTTTGTTCTGTGGAGCAATGTAACAAAACTGGAACTTCTCAGTCCAATGAATCAGCGGTATGTCTGGAGGAAGAAGAATGAAGTATATGCTGGAAAGAACACACTGTCTAGAGTTAAGCATGGTGGTGGCTCTGTGATGCTCTGGGGTTGCTTTGCATATTTTGGCACTGTTAACCTGCAATATGTGGAAGGCAAGTATCAGGAAATCCTAGGGGAAAATGTAATTCCGTCTGTGAAGAAGCTGAAGCTTGGGCGTCAACAAGACAATGATCCCGAGTATATCTCAAATTCCACCAGGGTTTGATTGCAGAAGAAGTCCTGAACATTCTACAGTGGCCATCACAGTCACCAGATTTGAACCCCATAGGAAATCTCTGGTGGGATTTGAAGAAGGCAGTTGCAGAACACACAACCCAAGAATATTACTGAACTGGAGGTCATTGCTCATGAGCAATGGGCTAAGATTCCTCCAGAATGTTGCCAGAAGCGGGTGTCTGGCTATCAATCTCGTTTGCAGCAGGTCGTAACAGCAAAAGTGTGCTCTACTAAGTGCTAAAGAGGCTCGCGATTTAAATTGCTTTTGTTTGATTTGTTCATTGCAAACCGCTAAAAGTCTGTACATTTTGATTGAATAATTTTGATTACAACTGTAAATGGCCCAAAGACTTCAAGTGAGAGCTACTATTGCTGTGTTTTTTGTTTGATTGGTTTTCTTTTTCTTTCTTTTTTTTTTTTTTTCTGTGGTGAAAGAGACACTGCGACACTACAGGCGAGTCGGTGGAAGTCCTTAGGTGACCTGCTTGTCATTGCAGATTTCAATTTCTGCCTTTTGTATTTTTTTATTTTTTATTATTTTTTTTAATGCTGTCTGCATTTTCTGTCTTTTTTTCCTGAGAAAACCACGAACATTGAATCTTTTTTTAGAGCTATGTGCTTTTTCAGTAAAAAATGCAGAAGTTGGCGTTGCAAGGATTCACACTGAGGACATAGTGGTTACAGGAACAGCCTATTTATTATCCCTTGTTTTATTTTTTTTATTTTTTGTTCCAATCTCACTTTTTTTCCCAGATATCCAATGTCCATCTCCAGCAATCTCCTAGTCCTCTCTTTTCCACACTTGTTCTCTCTTGCTGTCTCAGAAGCAAGTTGACAGTCTTGGAGTTCTCACGAATCTGCTCGCCCCTGTCACCAGTTTGTGCAGCCAGTGCTCTACATCTCCACCTCCTCTTCCGTTACCGCCTGACTCTTCCTGAGTACCTATGGATGTCGGATATTATGGACAAGCTACAGCAAAAGTAAGAAAGAAGATAGAAAGGGGATTATGATTAAAAAAAAAATTAGAAGGGGTGTCGGAAGATGTGATGGTGAAAGTAGGAAAAGTAAAGGTATGGCATGGGTTTTAAATGACGGGCAGTATAGTCACATAAGTTGCATATTAAGTCATTTCTAATTCTGTCTGTTTTATGGTTGATCTTGCAGACTTTGTCCTCGTTTTGTCAAATATTGCCATCTTTCGGGTCCTCACGGCTCCAGGACCCAAGGTGTCGCAGAAAATCTGCTCCACAAGACCCTTTCCTCTTTCTCAAAGCCAGGAGAGAGAAGTGAGAGAGATCTTCAAAAAGAAATCCTAGGAGAACCTCACAGTTGCCCCCTCCAAACGGTAAAAGTGGATAGTGGGAGGAATAAAAAAATGAAGTAGATGGTGGTGAAGAGGTTGTTGGTTTCAAGATATAGAGGCACTAATTTTGTGTGTGTGTGTGTGTGTTTGTTTTATGTTTCTTTTTCTATGATGGCTGTTAGAAACATTTTCTTCATCTTCATTCACAGTACTCTCCCCTCCTTCCTCCCTGGTGTCTTCTCCCCATTGCCAAATTACCGTCCTTGGTCTCTGACGACCGATATCTTCAGACTGAAGAATCAGTTCGCTCTCTTCAGTGGTCTTACCATGTTGCTCTGCCAGAAGACCTTCCTGACCGGCCTGTAAGATAACCACTTTATTAATCTGTCTGAATTGCTATTATTCAAAACCTGCAATTTCTCTAGTTACTAGGAAGTGGCTGTTATCTATCAGCAAATCCCGGGTTTACAATTTCTTTGTTATTTATATTTAAATTGCTTGCTTGTTTTTAGTGTAAACGGAATAATATCTGACTTTGTACCTGTGTCTAGTTGCACAAAGGACATCTGCCATGGCACAGTGACCGTAATATTGTGCACACGTTGTTTAAGTACTTGTTTAACTGTCAGGGAGAAGTTTAGCTTTGCCAGATGATGTCTCTGAGCTTTTTTACACATTGATACAGCTGTAAGCAACAGAATGCGTTTAGATAAGAATAGGTTGTTTCTTGCACCCTTAACTATCCAAGGTACATACATGTGTTTATGGTGCCTGGAGTTTCCCTTTACATTCTCTCCTTTGCTTTCTTTATCCATGAGGTCCTGGTAGGCGTTCTTTACATTTCTTCATCGGGGACTCTGAAGTTAAAGGACCAGACATGTTCTCTTCCCTGCCTGGTTTTACCTCTCCCACCCGTCACTTGGATTGGTAATTGCTTTGTTTTTTGTTTTTAGTGTGTATATATTTAATTGTCAACAGTAGATGTCAGTGCAGCAACCACTCTGCTTCTTGTTAAGTCTTATCTCTAATCACCCTGTCCTGTACGTGTTTGCCAGCCAATGGTACCTGCGTTCCTTTGTCATACAATGCTTATCTGTTAGAGTGTGAAAACAAGTAGAGTGCTCTTGGATGAACTGTTGTTTGTTTTTTGTTTTGTTTTTGTAAGATCTCAAGGAGAGCTTTCTTTCTCAATGCATGACTACACAAATGTTTATTATCATTCACCATAGTGGTTGGATACTCCCTTATTATCAGTTTTTCATTGGTACCACTGGTTTTAGGAAATAATGATACATAGGGACTCTCGGGTTTGAACTTAGATTTACTCTAGGTTATTATCATCTAGTGTGAGGGAAATTTAGCCTTCATCTTTGAGTTCGTTGATTTTATGTTTTTCCTGTATTGAAGCAAAAATAATCAATGAATGCACAGATTTTCAGGTGTGATTTACTGGTGGACAACCTGTCTGCTTTCTGTCCTTGTTTTGTTGGCCCAACCTGTCTTAACACCTTCATTTGTACCATTAGGTCTTTCTCTGGTGGTCTGATAAACAGTACATACCTTGGCTTGTATAATGAGGTATTCTTCAATTAGAACCAAGCGCTTACTGTTTCCACAGGTCTCAAAATTTACTGGCTGACTGGCCCCTTATTCTAGATCAGTGGTTTCCAACCAAGTCATTAAATGAACTGTATGGGCACCATTCCAACTTCATTAAAATAAAGTTGATTTGGTGTCCACAGGTCCCTGATGCTTTGTTACCCAAAGGGGTTAAACTGTTTTTGAATGGTTTAACCCCGAAGGTTGCTCTTCAGTGCTGGGGGAAGAGGGACACTGTAGTTCTAGGGATAGAACTTTGTATTCCTAACACTGTAGTGTTCATTTAAACCGTTCAAGAACAATTTAACAGCTTCAGGTAAAAAAAAAAAAAGTGTCAGGAACCTATGGGTACCATAGCAGCTTTATTTAGATTAAGTTGTTATGGTGCCCATACAGTTCCATTAGGTTCCAGATGTTGTCAGTTTCTCCTTTGGGATAGAAATGCCTAATTCCTGAACTGTTGCAGTGCCTTGAGGTCTGGAATGAGAACCGCTGCTCTAGATCCCCAGTCAGACCTATTGCTTTGACCTTGCTGGATTCCCACTGAAATCTATTGTCTACACAGCCAAATATCTAGTCTGTCTTTCTCTCGGTTCACTGGTGTTTTATGTTCATGAAGTTACTTCTGGAGTGATTGAAAAGTCCTACCTCATTCATCATCTCTGCTTTTCTCTAGGCTCTGTTTTAGAGGTGCGACAGTATCAGCTGGTCACAGAAAAGGTTAAGAACAAAGAGAAGATGGATAGGCAACGCAGCAAGTGAGAAAACACACCTCATACTAGCATCTCCCTCTTAACACTAGAATATTTTCTATTGGTGACTTTCTAAATCACATTTATGCAGGTTTATGTGATTTTTGGATAAATATTTTACAATTTAAGACACATTTCAGACACCAACATAACTTTAATGTGTTTGATGGATTTGTGTCCTCATTAAAATGCTGTACTTCTTGCATGCTCAAATATTTATAGTTTATTTTTAAGGGGAAAAATGTTTTGCAGAAAGATATGCCTACCTCCCTAGCCACACACCCTTATTCCAGAAAATGACTTCCTTGTCAGTGTATGTACACAGCTCAGCCACTGACAGCACTGAGTGAGCTGAACTTCTATAATCAAAGCAGACTGTATTAGGAGCAGAGGACACACAGACAAACACATGATAAGGATTGTCTTCAGCTTGGTTGTGGATTAAATGAAGCCGCTTCATTGCACATTAAAAGGCCAAGGATAATTAGAATAATTATAATAGCATGGAACATAGTGAGAGGGAATCCCAGGAATAAGAAATGTTCATTAACAGAACTTCTAACTTCTTACAATCTTCGATATTATTTTGCTTGCCCACGCAATGCCAGGTTTACCTATGTTTAGGACATCTTCCTAACCAGGCCAAACAACAGCAACCCCAGGATTTCCTACCACTCTTTATTACATTCAGTTAACTATCCATGGGATCTATTGTTTTGGCCTGTATGGCTTCAATGAAACTGCTTCAATGAATCCACAACTAAGCCGAAAGAGTCATAGAGACAGTAAGTATATCACTGCATGCCGGTTTATTGTCTGCTTTTCTGGGCCTCTTCTACTAATGCAGATTGCTTGGTTATATTATTCATGTAATATACAGTGAATCCTCTTTATTTATTACTCAGCCAAATGCAAACAAAGCCTATCCAATGTATGGAAATGATTATGTATTTAATTTTTTTATTTCCTTTTCAGGTTTTGATCTATACAGAATAATTCCTAAGTTGTTACATTTTGTTTCTCCTCTGCTTGCTTTCCTCCATCTCAGGACATACTTTCTTTTCCTTACCCACAATGTGAAAATACTCTACCCATATGAAAACTGCCCCAAGTCTCCCCTGCCAACCTCAAACGTATCTACTTCTAAGAAGCCACGCGTGGTTGGACCTTGGGCTAGTCGCCTGCTCTTAATCGAGGAGGTAGAAGGACTACTGCTGACCTCTGACAGTGGGGAGATGCAATTCCAAGCCAGAGCCTCATGGATGGGGTCGCCAAGACCACTAGACAAGGAAGAAACTGATGGAAATGAAATAAAGCAGGACAAACCATCTAAGGTCAGGGAGAGAGGTTGTTTGTTTTATCCTGTCTCTTTTACCTTCTGCTGTCTTTTCCAGTTAGCATTTGTTCTTTTCTCATGCAGGTGGTTTTAATATTTGCTGGTACTTCAATTCGATGGCATCATTTCATTCAGCCCTACAGTGTATATCGTCTGATTGCAAGTGGAGAGACGGTGAGAGAGTGTTCCGCTCCACCCCGCTATCTTAGTTAAACTAATGTACAACATCTACACACTCAGTTGATAATGAAGGAGTTGGGTTACTGTGTTAAGCAGCCAAAGCGGTCACTTGTGAGCAACTGTATTCTTGCATAACCATCCCCGAGTTCTTTCTATGGGTGGGTTACACATAGCATTCTATTTTGTGTCTGGCAGGAGAACTGTTTGCTTTTAACCTTGTGTCTTATTTTCTATCAATAACAGGATCTCGAAATATTTGATAAACTTGCCAAGCAAACACTACCAAGTCCACACAGACCCCAGTGTCTCACCATCCCGTGTGAATGGACATTGCAAGATGTGCAGGTAACTACATGCACACGTGGCCTCTACCATTGCAAACAGATTACCTCGCATGCAGTCATTATACACGAGAGGAGATTACCATCAAATATTGATATGCCACAACTACCTTCTGTATGAAGTATGAGACTGCTAACTATGTGCATAAATAATACATGCACACACTGCAACTATAATATACACAATATTACCATGAATTTAGTTTGTATGGGATAACCATGTATGTTACATAGGCTTAAAAGAGACATGCGTCCATCAAGTTCAGTCTTTCTCACATTTGATTTTAGACGTTGATCCAAAAGAAGACAAAAAGCCCAATCTGAAGCGCTTCCAAATGTGCAACACACTAGAAAAAAATACCTTCCAATAAGCTATTAACCCACTAATTAAAATGTATATCCTTGTACATTGTGTTTTTGTAAGTATGTGTTGAGACCTCCTTGCATGCACATATGAAGACTAGCTGTCACACACGTATGCTACCTGTACATGCCGCTTGCACACCTTAAGAAACCATTTTTTTTTTCCTTGTACTCTATGCAAATGCGAAACATTCCGTGTGTGTACTCTACATGTACTTCCTGAGTTTACAATGTGCATTCTCATACAGCAAACTGCCTGTATTCTCTTTTTATAGACTACAGAGAATTTTTCTCCCTCCAAAGATATTATTTCTGTGGAAGAAGTATTAAAGATGAGGTGAGCATTAGCTGTACCATGAAGCCCACCTCTGCTGACGGTGATTCTCTGATGAAACCTTTTTAATCTGAATCTTCTTAGGTCCACAGCATCTCTGCTGAATGTAACTGGTGTGGTGTCTCGTCGTTTGATGTGCGACCAACATGGCACAAGCATGTATCCCTGCAGGAGCCATTTCCCAAGTAAGCACAGAGACACAATCTTTGCCAATGGTCCCCTTTATTTGTCTCTGACATACTTTCTTTTCGCCTCAGATAGCTTCCTTCTAGATGGCGTCTCCATTAAGGTGACCTTGTGCGAAGAGGTCAGTTATGCCTGTGTGTCTGTTTATTTGAACGTATCCCGGGGCCCCTATCCTCTGGGGCTGCTTCCAGGGGCCACTGTATTACTACGAGGCGTGGAGAGAAAGGTGTCCAGGTACTCTGCTCTATGATTCTCAATGAATGTTTTCAGTGCTCATGAGGTCTTCTCTGACTGCTTGTGGAGAACAGAGATTCTAAACTGTGGTTGACCCAGCTGGGGATTTTTTTATTTTATTTATTTTTTGTTGGTTAGATGATGCTTTTAAAGTAAAAAGACGCTCACATTTTGATGTCCCATGATTTGCAATGTTTGCAGTGAGCTCTACCCAAACTTGGAAGTAGCTCATCCAATCCTGATGGGCCACACAATCCAGAATACCCTACTGAGTACCAACTCAAGCTACAAAAGACATAAGATATAGCTGTAATATTAGAACTTAATGTGCAACATTAATGGTTGGGGATGTGGGGTAAACCGCACGGGAGATAAGGCTCAAAACAATAAAAACTTGGAAAATAAATAATTAAAGGAACACTATAGTCACCTAAATTGCTTTAGCTACATAAAGCAGTTTCAGTGTATAGATCATTCCCCTGCAATTTCACTGCTCAATTCACTGTCATTTAGGAGTTAAATAACTTTGTTTCTGTTTATGAAGCCCTAGCCACACCTCCCCTGGCTGTGATTGACAGAGCCTGCATGAAAAAAAAAAAACTGGTTTCACCCTTAAAAAGAAGGGCTCGTCCGGGATTTGAACCCGGGACCTCTCGCACCCAAAGCGAGAATCATACCCCTAGACCAACGAGCCAGCTGACTTTATTGTTCATTCATTACGTTATGTGCAGTGCAGGGAAAGAGACAATGCAGGACAACATTAAAGGAACACTATAGTCACCTAAATTACTTTAGCTAAATAAAGCAGTTTTAGGGTATAGATCATTCCCCTGCAATTTCACTGCTCAATTCACTGTCCTTTAGGAGTTAAATCACTTTGTTTCTGTTTATGCAGCCCTAGTCACACCTCCCCTGGCTGTGATTGACAGAGCCTGCATGAAAAAAAAACTGGTTTCACTTTCAAAGAGATGTAATTTACCTTAAATAATTGTATCTCAATCTCTAAATTGAACTTTAATCACATACAGGAGGCTCTTGCAGGGTCTAGCAAGCTATTAACATAGCAGGGGATAAGAAAATCTTAATTAAACAGAACTTGCAATAAAGGAAGCCTAAATAGGGCTCTCTTTGCAGGAAGTGTTTATGGAAGGCTGTGCAAGTCACATGCAGGGAGGTGTGACTAGGGTTCATAAACAAAGGGATTTAACTCCTAAATGGCAGAGGATTGAGCAGTGAGGCTGCAGGGGCATGTTCTATACACCAAAACTGCTTCATTAAGCTAAAGTTGTTCAGGTGTCTATAGTGTCCCTTTAACATTTTTAAAAAGTGTAAATACCTGGCGTGTTCATTTGAATTTTATACTTTAACATTTGCCCATGTGGAATAATTGGAGCTAAGTATGCATTGTTTAAAATTATTATAAAACTAATTAGGTCTGAAGCACAGGGATATCTGAGATGCTGAGTTTACCTCTGCTCTCTCCCACCTAAAAGTGGGAGTACTGTTTCTTACTCGTGTATTAAATGTAAAGTATCAGATGTAATGCCAGTCTGTGCCCTGATCCTGCTGTCTGCTCTTCCAAACTCACAGAGTTCCAATATTTTGTCTCCCTGCCCACAATGCTTAGGTCAGGCAGTGTCTATCTTCGCAGTGTTCCTGTTACCTGTGTGAGAATCCTCAGCCCCCCAGCACAGAACAGGTAAGCGTACAAAGGATGTGCTGATGTTGTGACGTGAGTTAATCTGTGTATTAAGTGGCTATAACTACCACCAGTGCATATAGTACAGTGCTAAAAGCTAAATTAGCCCCGGTGATAGATATAGCCACTCGCAACACTGTTTTCAACTTATGTTTTTGTGTGTAGTCAGGGAGAGACTCGCATTACTGTGGTAGCTGCTTTTAAATTTTTTATATTGTTTTGTTCACTTGTATTTAAGCGCCTAATTAACACAGAGCACTTTGGTTTAGAATCTTTATCCATCAATTTAATTTTTCTCCTTGTTTGGTTACTCCCAGTCAGCAAATTGCATCTCCTCCACTTGTGACATTCGCACAGCTCCCAGGACTCCCAGTTCCTCGTCGGGCCGTGTGCTTAGTATCGTGTGTTCTTAGCATGACCCTGTCCTGGGACTGTTCCCTATGCGGTGTTACATTTTGTAAGGTATGTATCACACCGCCATCATGACACCATTGAGGGGGTGGGGGAGTACTAAGAAAGCAAGCTGATTTAATTTTTTAATTTACAGGGTTCGTGTCTTCGCTTCCCTTCCTGTCCCTCCAAGTCAGGAGATTTCTGTGCTAAAGCCAGGTAAGTGCATTTCACCGCACTCTATGGATTTCTTTTACAAACCTTTTTTAACACCAGGCTTCATATTACCCAATGACTGGATCAATAACGTAACGTTCGAAAGGGATACATTTACCCTACATGTATTGATTTAAGATTCAACAGTGCGGTTTCCCCAGTACCAGCAGCACTTTACTAAACCTCCCCATACTGAAATGGAACCAGTAACCTTCTAAACTCTAACTCTAGAAGGTAATCAAATCCGTGCAATCTGTTTAATACAAGCTATAGCAGAGTATACTTGGAAATGATGGTAACATTTAAATATGTCCTTCTTAGTAAAACCTGTGGTTTGTTATGCAGTATAAATGGAAATGGAATAGCAGAACAAACACACACCGGGTTATTTATTAAAATGAAAATTGTAGGGAATTCAAAGGGAATTTTAAAATTGAGCCAAAATAGCTGATGTGTAAAAATTCTCCTAGTTGGCAATGCTTCCAGTTTTGCTATTCTGGTCTAAAATGTGAAATTCGGTTTGAATTCCCAATAATTCTCGCAATTGTGAATAATCCTGGTGGGTATATTGATGTACCTGAATTTCATTTATAGCTATTTTATTTATTATTAGAGGGGGATGGGTTTAGGTTATCCCTTACCGATGGATATGTATCCCAATGCCTTGCTATTCTATACATTTACCTAAAGGAAACTGAGGAATTCCTGAAATCTAAACATTCTTAACCCCTTAAGGACACATGACGTGCCTGACATGTCATGATTCCCTTTTATTCCAGAAGTTTGGTCCTTAAGGGGTTAAAGAGGAAATATATTTTGTAACCACACAAGGTGTGTGGACCTTGAGATCAACGGGAAAGTGATGTCGTGTCTACACATTTTTGTGCGTTTTGGTTATTACATAGCTATACAAATTACTAAGAACTGGTAAATATTAAACATATGTAGTAAATGAAGTGGCTGAGATAACCCTGTCAATCCTATGTCCTACGTGTGTTCAGTGTGAAAGCAGAGGATGGATCTGGGGAGGTGCTCCTGCATCTTCACAATGAGGCGGTCTCCTTGATGTTGGGCATTTCAGACAACATGTGGGAGGCTTTGAAGACTCTGATCCTTTCCAGAGGAAAGGTGACTGTGAAAAATCGAGGGAGGACATACGAGACAATGGTGAGAGAGAGTCTGTGTGCGTGTCTGTGTTTCTTATTGATATGTTTGATTCTGTTTTACTGATTGTCCGTCTGTTCCTGTCAGGCTGAGGAGCAAAGTGAAGACTCTCTCAAGTCCTATTTGACATCCCTGATGACCAGCTCTAGAGTGTGTCGTCCCTTGGTCCTGACCTTTACTCAGCGTATTAGGGGATCCCTATCTGAAGGTAAGACACAGGCCATTTGCAATTCCTGACATATGTGTCTTTAAATAGTGGTCGAAAAAATATCCCAAGAAGGAGAATGAACTGCTTGATGTTACAACTGACATATTTTTGCCATTAACTAGCAAACTCTGATGGCTCCCTGGTGTATTACAACTATTAGGTAAAAGTTGCCATGTTATAGTGGTCATTCATCACTGCCTCATCATGATGGCCGCCTCATTGTTCATATTAAAAAGTGCCTGAGCCACATACACCAACACCATACATACCAACAACTGAGGCAAAAGATAACCAACAGACTGAGGACATGGCTACCCCCACTGCACCTACGAGTCCACCACATACCACACAGTAAGAGTAACAAGCCCACACACTCATGACGGACAATGAGCTCTATTATCCGAAATGCCTAACGAATCTATGTTCATACTTTATCGAAATATATAACAAAAAAGAAGTGAAAACCATGCCTACCTTATAATGCACTCCGTAATAACAGAATGGATATTCACACAGACAAAAACCAACCACACATACATGCACTATTAGGGACACTACACCACCTAACTAGACCGACCCACACACCCAGAAGCCTCACTCACACCATCAATAGAGATCAACGAAACAATACTCAGAAGGGACATGGTTAACTTAAATGGATCTGCGAGCCCATCAGAACCTACAGATAAGTACTGAATGTTTTTACCATTCCTGGAGGCCTGCGAGCCTCGCTGTTTAAAATGTTCAGCTGTTATATACTTATGCTGTTATGAACAAAACCACCAAAAGTAATAAAAATCACATTTACTTAAAATGTGACCAAGCATCAAATGGAAGTTACTGAAGCTATTAACTGCTAAATCCCACTCTTCATATAGAAACCATAATTCTGACGGGCTAATGTGAATTCTATGCATATTTCTATGCACAGAATTGCTTTCATTGGCTGAGCATGTTCAGATGATGCTCTCGGCCATCGACTGTCTGGCAGGATCGATTTCGGGCTTCTGCATCTGTGCAGAAGATGCCAAAACGTTGCAAAATGGTACTACTCCTTACTGGGCCATGGTACTCCTGGCATCATAATCACATACGGAAACATGCAACACAACACACGTCTCATTCTAAAATCATGGACTTTAATACAGTCGTCACCCACCCCACCCCACCCCACCCCACCCCACCCGCTACTATAACAGCCTACATTTTTCTAAGAAGGCTTTCCCCTAGATGATGGAATGTTGTCTGTTCCGTTCACAAGTGCGTTCGTGAGACTGGGACTATCGTCAGGTGATTCTGTTTGATTCGTAGTCAGTATGTCAATTCATTGCAAATCTGTTGGAATTGGGTTGAAATAAGGCCAGCTTGTGAAATGCTTCCATGTTGATCTCAGGACCTCGTTACGCTGGAAATCTTGTGTACAATGTCATTCTCAGCTACAGTTAAGTACAGTTTAGCTATCCCAGTGAAACTAAAACCACTTTCAGACCTCCTTTTCCATGAAAGTTTACAGCTGGCATCAGGGCTGCCATCAGAAATTTTGGGGCCCCTGACACAGCTCAAGGTGTGTGTATAGTGGATGCAGAGTTCGTGTGTAAAGTGGATGCGGTGTGTGTTTAACGGATGCAGTGTGTGTATAGTGTGAGGTGTATATTAGATGCAGAGTGTGTGTTTGTGTAGTGGATGGTGTGTGTTTATAGTGAATGCAGAGTTTGTGTAGTGTGTGTGTGTGTGTGTAGTGAATGCAGAGTGTGTGTAGTGGATGTAGTGTTTAGTGAATACAGTGTGTGGATGTAGTGTGTGTTTAGTGAATGCAGAGTGTGTCTTTGTTTAGTCAATGTAGTGTGTGTGTGTATAGTGACTACATAGTGTGTGTTTCTGTAGTGGATGTAGTGTGTGTAGTGACTGCAAAGTGTGTGTGTGTTTATGTAGGTACTGCAGAGTGTGTGTTTGTGTTAGGAAGTAGTGTGTGTAGTGACTGCAGAGTGTGTGTGTGTGTGTGTGTGTAAGGATGTAGTGTGTGTAAATTTTAGTGAATAGTGTGTGTATATGCTAGTGTATAGTTTGTATAAATGTTAGTGTACAGTGTGTGTGTGTGTATGTTAGTGTATAGTGTGTGTATATGTTATTGTATAGTGTGTGTAAATATATGGGGCTACATAATGTGGGAGGAAAAGCCTATAGTATTTTTTTCATTTTTTTCCTCCAGTAATCTTAATGTTTTATTCCCCCCTCCCTGTATCTTACCTGTGGCCATGGAGGGTGGAGATCACAGTGACTGGAGCCGGAGGTCCTCCTGAGGCATGGTGCGGCCCCCCGCTACCTGTATTCTGCAGGGGGCCCAGCACACTTGAAATATACTGCCCAGATGCTCTGCTCTGTCGAAGTCTCGCGAGCCGTGCGGGAGTTGCCATGGTAACCCGTGGCAATGCTCTGACGATCGCGTTGCTCGTGAGACTTTGACAGAGCAGAGCATCTGGGCAGTATATTTCAAGTGTGCTGGGCCCCCTGCAGAATACAGGTAGCGGGGCCCGCAGTGCACACATATATAGCGTTAATCGCTATATATGTGTGCACATAGCTAATATGGGGCCCGGGATGACCTGAGCAATCCGGGCCCCCCAGGCCCATGGCAACCGTAATGGTTGTCATTCCCTGATGGCGGCCCTGGCTGGCATTCTCAAAACAGGTAAACGATTCTCTGATCAAGAGTCAGAAAACAGTTTGACTATTTACTGTGGAACAGTGCCAGGGGACTCCTGACACTATAACAACAACAGCATGCTCTAGTAGTTATGGTGTAATCTGCCCCTTTAACCCCTTAAGGACCAAACTTCTGGAATAAAAGGGAATCATGACATGTCACACGTCAGTGTCCTTAAGGGGTTAAGCTGCTCTTACTGTAGGGTTTTCCACTTCACAGTGACAGCAATTACAAGAGAAAGGGTCAGCTCTAGCTGAAGAATTTAATTAACTGACTTGGACAAATGGCATCCGATCCAATTATAGTGCTCTGTTAAAATGTAAGTGCCAGTCTGTTGGAAAGGGCAGGCAGGACCCAGGTAAGTACCCAAAACAATGACATCTTATCATAGGATGGATCTAGGGCACTCCTAGCACCATAACCACTACAGCAGGTTGATTACTAACCATGACATCTTTGGCGCAGAGAGGCCATCTGAAAGAGGATTATTACATGAGTGAACATCAAACCAGAACTTCTAAGGGTTCCTTTAAAAAAAAAAAAAAAAAATTATTTTGTAATAATCTACCTTGGCAGCCTGTAATAAGACCACCAGGAGAAATGGTTTCACATTTAAAAAAGAGAAAACAAAATAAAAAGGCATTTTAAGACGTTGGCAATCGAAGTGTTAACTCGGTTGAATCAAAACGTCTGTATCGTTCTGTAGGTAGTTCATTAACGTCCAATTGTTTTGCGTGGGAGGTCTGGGTTAATACATAGGACGTTAACTGCTACTTGCAAGGGATTATATTTGCTTCCAAAAAATAGCAGTAAATTATAGCTATTTCATATGATTGGAACAAGGTCCTTGAGAATTTTTTATGTATTGCTGTAGTCTGCCTCCGGGTGCTCAATTGGAATTCCAGTAGGTGACAAAGATCGTGTGGGAATTACACTGCTAATTCATGCGTTTCTTAATGCACCATGGTAACCACTCGATCTGCATGGTCTATAGTGAAAATGGTCTATGATTAATTTTCTACCCCAGAAAAATCTAAGAAAACGTTACTTAAAGGCCTATTGCTTTTTAAGTAACATTTTATGTTTCAGCAGGTATTGTAATTTTGTGCAAAACTAGTGTTTTATTAAAAGACAGGAGGAAAAGTTTGATACCATGTTAACAATAAAAAGAAAAGAAATCGAAATCTATTGAAGACCTTCTGAGTGAAGCTTACCATTACGGATTGCCAAGTACTTCCGAGAATTCTGCTGTCATGATGTGTACACCCAAAAGGATACGCCACCCGCTATAAATCTGATCAGTGTTCTTACACGGGGCTGCATGAGCGCTTCGTACTTTACTGTTAAGGAAGGTTCTCTGGAGCTCACCAAGCATGCCTTTATGTGTTAGTGCTGCAGCTAAACTGAACAGCAGTCTAAGCAGTCACGCCTGCTTCTCCATAATGTAACGATAGTAAGAAATTGAGAATGAGCCCTATTGAGTTATTGACACCCATATGCCCACTACTCCTCTCCTACACCTGGCTGTTTATCAGCCACTTCCTGTTTCTGAGTCGGTCCCTGCTCTCCAGAGGTGTCTCTGATCTGAGAAAATGTTTTTGTGCTTCTAAGAATTTCACTCTGGAGTTAACATTTCTAGAGACCTGCCACCAGGTTGACCATTGCTTTTATGCCAAGTATTTATTTATCGCATAAACGCTGTTTGATTGGCTGTGTTTTTATGCAAGAATGAAGGAGATCACATATTAATTGACTAGGAAGTGACATGAATCACAATCAATTGTAGAATACCATGGTATCAAGTCACTGTTTTAAGCAATCCGCACAGTAATAACTAAAACATGATTTGTATTAATGAAAAATGCCTATAAGAGTGCATATTTGTATATCTGTGGGTTTGTGTTTGAAGTGTGACACTGACCAGTCTAAATCCTTTTTTTTTTTTCTGGCAGAACCATCAAATCTGACGCGTTTTACAAGAGGGGAGCGTGATTACATCACCAGAGTTCCTTCTCCCGCAACCCTAACATGTCTGCGTCTCGAGGAAGTGGAACCTCGTGCTTTATGTTACTTGATTAGAGAAAGAAATCAGGCTGGATGTGTGTGACGTGATAAGTAATGATTACAGCTGAGCTTTTTTTAATCTTAGACTAATCAAGCACTTTAAAAGAAATTATGTATACTTGGTAGTATAATTTTGCTGAGCTGTAGTCTTTATAACTCTGGATATTTGTTTTGTCTACCTATCTCGGGTCTTGTTAATACACAGGCTTAGTCGGACTCAGATTCGGGTATCCGTCATCAAATCAATATAATGTTTTTAAAATGATCCCTTCTCCTTTAAAAAAAAAGAAAAGTGTACATAACATCCTATATCTAACATTTTATATCTCAAAGTCTTGTTTTATACTTTTTTTTTTTTTTATTCTAAAATATTGAACTGTGGTGCAAGCACACAATAAACAATCTATTTTTTTTATATATTTTTTTTTTTATTTTTTTTTACTAATTTAAAGACTCGTTACACATTTTAATGGAATAAAAAAACAGAATAACTTTTATTTACATCTTGGCAAAAAAATAGTATAAATATTAGATTCAAGCTCTTCCAAGCAGCCCATCATTATCAAGGCTCCTTTACCGTCTATCTGCTCGCCCCCCTGAACTGACAAGTTTCATAAATTAATGTTTTTAAAAAATAGATTGTCTTTTCCTTTTGTCTCTCCTTCGAAATGGCTGGTGCCAGCACAATTGTTTGTAATCCAAGTTCTCACATGATGAAAATGGCAGATTGTCTACAGAAAGTGGTGCCATTGTCTACGAAAATCAAATCCCAAGTATTTAGTTCCTCTACAAGGGGAATTGGCAGCTGTCAAAGAAACCTCTCTTACATCAAGAACTGAATGCAGAGGGCATTCGGCCAGTTGTCATGTGATTACTAATCGACAGGGCAATAGGACTAATAAGGCAGCTTTGGATTATTTATGGTCCTGGAAAATAGATGTTAGAACTTCCTTTCACCCATTCCCCACCTCCCTAACTGCTTCCTCTCCTGTCGCTGGGCATTCTGTCCCCTCTTCCATCATTGTAGACATGTCAAAATCGTCATCGTAGGGTGGTGCGTCTGCGGAACAGCCAGTGCAGGACTGAGGAGGAGAAACATAAAATGTTACTGATGTATGTTTATCTGCTGTTGACATCACTACATTTACATGGATACTACAACTTGTCGTTTAAGTGTGAACCCGTGATGGCATGCAAATAGCTTCAATGTCTCCGAACGTGTGCTGTTCTTTGGCATATTTAAATGGAGATCCCAATGTGTGCACCATAAGTGCACACACAGAGGTGTGTCTTAATCTTAATTTCCACAGCATTCCTCACCACAGTAAACTCATGAAAAGGGAAGGAATTTTCTGGCTTCAAATAAATCTGTGTTCACTATCATCTCATCTCATGTACGTGCGGTTTTACAGTGCCCAGTGCCTTCTAGGGCAAGTAGCATGAGTAAGTGGTGACTGAGACATGACTATCTAAAACTGACAGCAGAGGGTAAAAGGGTGTGTATCTTAAAAAAAAAAGCATGTGACTTCCCTTCAAATCTAATGCTACATTTACATTTTTTTCTAACCTGCCATTTGAAGATATTTACACTTTAAAAAAAATGCAAAATGATAAAAGAGGAAGTTGTTGGTTAAAACAAAATTTATAAGGAGAGATATGGGAAAGTATTAGTATTTTGATGGGAGAAATGGGTTAGTTGATTAGGGAACAAAAGCAGAATATCCATATGATGTTAAACTGTTCTATAAACCACAAAGAAGGAATGTTACAAATAAAAAGATACATGCATATATATGCAAAAATAATGAAAAAATAAAATTGAAATAAACAAGAGAAAATATACAAATATACAGAAAGATCTGGAGATAGTATGGGGCAAAAAAATTAGCCTGGAGAGTGGACAACACTGACTGCATGCTACTCTACATGAAGGGTGGATATTGTGTATGTGGAACTTATTGGCGCAACTGGACATAAGTCACGTGTCCTCGTCATGTACCTAATGCTAAGTGCTACACTTTGACGCATGAATAGATGCTCAGTAGTGCTAAAACAGGGATTTGCTTTCAGATGGCCTTGGAACACCAGGGGAGTCATTTGTTTTTTCTAGTTTTTTTTTCCCTCCACTCTGGGCACGTGCTTTCACTTTTTGTTTGTTCTCCGTAAAGTCTAATGAATTTGTAGATACCTAAACTACAATGCAGTCAGCTGGTAGAGAGAATCCTTTATTCCATAACTATTTATGTACTCACGGTAATATTCATGACATGTGGTATTCGTCCTCTTCGTACCCAACTGTGGACCTCCCCCAGTTCTTTTTTCTGCTCCTCACTGAACTTGGGTTGGTGTCTTTGTAGCTGACGGAGCTTCTCTCGATCTTCCTTGAGTACACTCTCCATATCTCTGTGGGGGAGGGGTAAGGACATGAGCCCTACACGAGATTTGTGGAGGAAGCAGGAAGCAAATCCTAGAAGGAGAATAGGCTCTCCCAAATCTATATATGTATTCAGAAGTCGAAGTTTTCTCACCTGGTTGGGATCTGGTATGACATCATCACTTCGTGGTCAGCGTTGGCCATCAACAACCAAAGTGGGTCCTGCATGACATATATGATAGCTTTTCGCTCAGCCTCCTCTCTTTCTGCCTTTTTTACTCTCAGGTCTGTCTCCGATGAGTCAATGCTTCCAAAATACTTGCTGGTATTGCTACTCTCGCTGCTTCCTGTGAGGGAAGAAGATTTTTCATGAAGCTATTATAAATTTAGCTCCAAATAGTCAGATGTGCAAGACTGCCGCAAGTTATGTTCACTGTGAGATCAGGAGGTCAGTGTCAGGTTAGGCCTGCCATAACAAAATATCCAAGTGAAGTTATCAAGAAGGAATCCTCGTGAAATCACAGTGCCTGTGGGAGGTGATTTTTGTGAATCTATATCGAAGAATAGTCATTCATAACATGTCACTCACTAGTGCCGCAGGCAGAGGTGCTTCCTCCATTAGAACCCATGGATCCGGAGGCCGCAGATCCAGTTCCTGAGCAGGAATCTTCCTGCAGGAGCAGATCAAGAAGGTCACTAGAGCTGGAAAGAGCGTCATTGTGCGAGGAGGATTCTTGTTGATCACCCTGAGATCAGGAGAGAGTGAAAGGAACAGTGTATGAGACAGGAAGGTTTAACATTTAATCAAGGAATATAATTAAAGGAGGTACTAGAGCATTTTGAAACTGTTAAACACACTAACCATGCAGTTCTCAGGCTGCCTGTCCTCTATTCCATTTCCTGAAGCTGCATTGGGAACTCCCCCTACTGCTCCTGTTGTGCTCCCAGGAGTTGTCCGTCCTTTTACAGCTTTAGCTTCTTCTTCAAGCTCCCACTCTCCCCCTACTGCTGCCCCGGATTGTGGCAACTCCTCCAACTGCAGCAGATCAAGCTGCAGTGGAGAACTGCAACGGGACGGGAATAGCCGCTGTGGAGGGGAGGAGGATCGGGATTGAGGAGGGCAGGACGAAGATTGGGGAGGTGGAGCTGGTGTTGGTGGTGGGGCTTCAGCTGCAGATGGCGGAGCTTCTGCAGTGGCAGCAAAAGGAGGAAATCCAGATACTCCTGGGTAGAATGTAGGTGCAACAGGAGGAGGCTGGAAGAGGTAGTTCGGGAGCACCAAAGCCACAATAGGAGTGACAAGTGGATATCTGTTAAGTGATGGGGCAGGATCTGGAGCAGCAGTCTGGGGAGGATACATAGGGAGGGGATAACCTGGCATTACTGGTGGAGGAGGAGGAAGAAGAGAGGCTTGAGGGTGCTGGGGGCTTGACGTTGAGCTGGATGAAATATGTTTGCCTTGCTTAGGGCGCTTAGCTTTGGATTTCCCACTACGTCCTCGGCGCCCACCATTCCTGGATGGAGGCGTTTGTGTGTCAGCAGAGGCATTGTGATGGTGATGAGACCGTAGAGGCTTTGTACCTGTTGAAGGAAAGAGAAATGGCACACTTATGAAAATACATCACAATAAAATTTTTTTAAAAAAAGTAAAGAGAATGTAACAAAGAAAGTGTGATGGAAACTTAATGGAGTCACAAACAAAAATAAAAGATATTGGTAAAGAATTAAAATCAAATAAAAAAAATTAAATAAAAAAAAATAAGGTAAGATGACCAGACTAACCTTGAGGAGGCCGCTGGTTCTGTTTCTCCCAGGTCCCAACAGGGATTGGATCAAACACTCTAAGCTGGCTGAGGTTATGGACACGGGTGAGGAAGGCCTGCTCTTCCCTTTGAGTGTGAGCCGACAAAACCTCCTTGGTTAAACCAAGTGTGCAAAGGGGAGGAGCAGGAACTGCAGGACATGGAGACTTTTCCATCATAACCATGTCTGTAGGAGGAGGCAGAACATTGCAGTCTTGAGATTCCATGAAAGAAATATTGAAGGAACAAGATGCATTCAGAATACATTAATTAAAATGGTCCATATGCCATAAAAATAGAAACCATGATTTAGTCATTTTAAACAATGAATACATATTTGTCTCAATACCTACCAGAGTCTGGAGGTTTCTTATCTCCAACATGGACAATAGTGCTGCTGAAACTTCCCTGACTGGTAATAGAAACCACGCTCTCAGCTTTGCTTAGAGGAAGTGGAGGTAGTGGAGCGAGCGGGGAAGAACCCACTGCAGTAGGTGGCAATGGAGGACGCAAATCTGGCTGCCGTGATGGACCACCAGAAGGATCTAGAATGACAATATATGGATTGGTAAAACAAGTAAGGGGGTATACAGTGAACTAAGGTTAACTGGGTTGAGAAACCTGCAGTGTCCTATCTGTTCATTGACTGTATGAATTATTAAAGGTGGCCCTTCACATTTCTCAGTGAACCTGTATAGCCTCACCTTCCTTGTCACTCTCCCCCGTTATAGGTTTCTCCTCCTCAGATGTGGATGAGGTGTAGGACGAAGAGCCACATTTCCGTTTTACTGTGCCAGGGAGGTTACAGCTTTCTAAATACCTAGATGGTGAGAGAGAGAGAGAGAGAGAGAGAGAGAGACATTCATGAAAAGGTCAAATACTAAGGAGGGGACAAGATGGGACTGGAAGGGGAAGAGGGAAAAAAAGAGGATAAGGTTAAGAGATGGTAAAATATTTTGAAGGGTTAATAAATATAAAATATTTTTATGCTAAGTTATGCTGAGTTGGTTTATGGGTAGTTTACCGGAAAGATAGAAAAAAATATGGATATATTTGGAAGGGCCATATAGAGCAGGATATAACTCTTACCGGATAATGCTGTCCAGGCAGTTGATCTGCTGATAAGAATAGTTTGTGGTCTCTTTCCGTGTCAGCTCTTCTGGAACACACGGAATCCTAGGAGTTGCTACTTCCATGGGAGTACTCTCCACAGCCTGGTGGGGAGCTGGACGAGATGCAAGAGCTGTAAGGTAGATAGGTATAAATCAGACATAGAAACTATTCATTTTTAAATCCGCTATGCCGGATGCCGTCTTATCCCAAGAAAGGTCATGGACCATACCTTGGAAATGTCCCCTCTGGTGAGTACGTATAGCTCTTGATCCCAGGAATAGCTGCTGACCCTGATTCTTTACCATGTTGACATTCTGACAAAACTCTTGAAACGTCATCTGCTGGAGAAAATGATATAGTTACTCCATAGCTCCTTCACCTTGTGTCAGTCTACAGGGGCACTATATTTGTGAGTGTGCATATTTGTTTTTATCATTTTTATTTGTGTAATTAAATACTTCACTATATACTGTATTGTTTTTATCTCCTTACATGAATATATTTGTCTACAATATGGTAAATATATTCACACGTGTGTGATTGTGGCGCCCCTGGTGGTATATGTTTTTTAAACTATACTATTTATTGGTTTGTACAGGGGCAGGGACAGACGTATTGCTCCTTCTGACTTTGTCACACTACAGCTGGAGGGACAGACTCATACTTCCTTCTGTCTGTGCTACTGTTACCCTCTAAAGGGAGTGACAGACTCACAGTACCATATGTCTATGTCACCCTACAGGGGGAGGAACAGACTCAGAGCTCCTTCTGTCTGTGTCACCCTACAGGGGGAGGGAGAGATTCATAGCTCCTTCTGTCTATGTCACCCTGCAGGGGGAGGGACAGACTCATAGCTCCTGCTCTCTGTGTCACCCTGACGAGGAGGGACAGACCCATAGCTCCTTCTGTCTATGTCACCCTACAGGGGAAGGGAGAGACTCATAGCTCCTTCTGTCTGTGTCACTGTGTCACGCTGCAGGGGGAGGGACAGACTCATAGCTCCTTCTGTCTGCGTCACTGTGTCACCCTGCAGGGGGAGGGACAGACTCATAGCTCCTTCTGTCTGTGTCACTGTGTCACCCTGCAGGGGGAGGGGCAGGCTCATAGCTCCTTCTGTCTGTGTCACTGTGTCACCCTGCAGTGGGAGGGACAGACTCATAGCTCCTTCTGTCTGTGTCACTGTGTCACCCTGCAGGGGGAGGGAGAGACTCATAGCTCCTTCTGTCTGTGTCACTGTGTCGCCCTGCAAGGGGAGGGAGAGACTCATAGCTCCTTCTGTCTGTGTCACTGTGTCACCCTGCAGGGGGAGGGACAGACTCATAGCTCCTTCTGTCTGTGTCACCCTGCAGGGAGAGGGATAAATTCAAAGCACCCTATATCTGCCTCATCCTGTAGAGGGAAGGGCAGACTCATAGCTCTCTATATCAATGGCATACTGCCAGGTCCACAATTGTTTGTAAAACTTACTGGTTTAGGATCGGCCCCCTCCTCGGTAACCATTGCATTGCTGTCACTCGAAGAGCCATTGCAGTGGAATGGTTCTTGCGATATGTTGCTTCCACCACTGCCATTTCCCCCAGATGTTGTATTATGCACAGGCTACAATAACATAAAATATATTTTAATTTAATTCACCCTGACTAGTAATTCCCTTAAACTCACAGAGGATGTATTTTCTAAATAGTAAATGTCCTAGAATTTTGTACCAAACCGCAGATTTTAGGACAAACTTTAAAAAAAAATGTAATTCTTCACTTTAACTGTATTTACCATTAGGCATAATTTAGCATTTGGCTTTCACTTCACCTCCGTTCATCATTTAGTTTGTTTTAGCTCTATACACAAAGACATTGGGCATTTTAGAGACAGGTTTAAAGTTTAACAGCTGCTATATTCTAATGGTTTTATTTCTTTAAGTTTTACTTATTTTCAGAGTGCATTCGTTGGCTTTGATGCCTTGAGCATTTATAGAGTGTAGTTTGTCTTCTGTAATTCATTAGGTATTCCTAAAACAAGTAGTTGGTACCCTATTCAGACAAAGGGCTACTATATTACTCTCTTTTATTTTCAGTGCCCAGAGAAAGTTATTTTTGCCTAAACACTTTATTTAGTTGTTCCTGCTCAGCTGAGTACCTGTATAAGTATCCGATGGATCTGCTCTGACAATTCCTGGATGTCGGGGTCCAGAGATTTAAGCTCTGCCCCTTTGGGGGCAGTGAAGATATCTTCATTAAGAGGACTCCTGCGAATAAAGGGTCAATGTACATTACGAGAGAGGCAGCAATAAAAACACGAAGACAAACAAGGACAAGATGTTCACAGAAACAGTGTAGAGGGAGGGTTATCATTAAGCATCGACAAACGCAGCAGCGCTGTTCAACGGTAGGTTATACTGTGTAGTCTGTGAAGCGGTTACATCACACGGTTCCAATGGTAAGGAAGCACAGAGAACACAACACAAATGAAGCACTGGGAAATGGAAAAGAGAAAACGAGGAAAGATAGCAAAAAAAGACATATAGAGAAAAACCAAAAATGAAATAAAGTGTGAAATTCTCGAAAAAGAGGAAAAGAACACAGAATATGACTGGTGAGATATAGGTACTTACGTGCGCACTTTGTGTCTCCCCAATATAAACGCCACTTTCCGGCTCCAGGGGTTCACAAAACTACTCCAGCTGGTGTCAATCGTCACATATTCTCCAGAGCGTGCACAAAAGCGGATAGGGGAATGATCGAAGGGCTGCCCAGCTTGTTGTAGAACTGAATGTGAAAAAGGCCCAAAGGGTAAACATTAAATTATAAGAAAACCCACAGGGAAAGCATTGGATTGGATAAAATCAGCAATGGAGCGGGGCCAAACACTGTTTTGGCCAATCAGCACCTCCTCATAGAGATGCATTGAATCAATGCATCTCTATGAGGAAAATTCAGCGTCTTCATGCAGAGCGTGGAGACGCTGAATGGCAGGGCTGCCTACTGTGCAGCACTGCCCCAGGAAGCACCTCCAGTGACCATCGGAGGAGTGGCCACTTAGGGGTGTCCCTAGGGGCAATGTAAAGGTTTGCATAAAAATGCCTGCAGGGAATGATTATACTCACCAGAACAACTACATTAAGCTGTAGTTGTTTTGGTGACTATAGTGTCCCTTTAACCCCTTAAGGACACATGACGTGCGTGACGTCATAATTCCCTTTTATTCCAGAAGTTTGGTCCCTTAAGGGGTTAAAGTCATATTTCTGGAACATAGAAACTGCATTTGCCCAGGAAAATTGTTTAAAAACTGAAAACGTTATTTCATAAGCTTTTAGTGATCTCACGATATGAAAAATATAGCACATATTTGGAAGTATTTCTAAGTTTTATTTCTTTCTGCTAATTTTCCACCCAATATCTAAATTTTAATATCCTCTAACTCTCAATTGTAATCTCTCCAGTCTCCTCCAATGGCCAGAACCGAGGAGCAATTTATTTCCAAATGAACCCAATCCCACTTTATGTCAATCTCTTATTTACCTTTCTTGTGGATAGCCAGCATTAGAGGGCGGTCCTCAGGGTGAACAAAACAAAGGACAGGCATGCCTATGAGGTCCTGAGGGAGGTAACCCAGCAGAGGCACGGCTCTACAGCAAAAAGATCAACATTAGACAGAGTTAGCAAGTAACGAGGCACAAGGGGACATTCAGGGCTGGTAGTGTGAGAGACAGCAAAGAAGAAAAAATGTAACAAAAACAGCAGAAGAACAGATACATAGATAAGAGCAAAAGTAAAGTATAACAAATTTAGAAATATAAAAATAGAGCGATAGAAGAACAGAATTTGTCTAGAAACGTATGTAACTCACCTCTCATCCACCTCTTGGAATAAACAGCTTGGTGTGTGTCGTGTAGTAAAAATTCTTTTATCTGTGGGGATTCGAGGAGCTGAGGAATAAGAGATACTGGTCAGTTTTGATGTAACACCAAGCACTTTCTGTCATGGCTATAGTCCTCTTCTATACTTCTCAAGCTGTGTCCTTCAGCCCTTCTAGGTGGTTTCCCGGACACAGGCCAGAGTATGGAAACTGAGCTAGCACAAGTAGCTAATGTCAGTTGACTGTTCCCTGCCTTGACCAAAGTTCCATCAAGATATGGACATTTCAGGAAAGAGATTTCATATCAAGCATTTGGAGCAACACAAAACTGGACATTACTTGGGCTTCCTCAAATACCATAACTACATGCATATAACCTTACATATAGGACATTGTACCCCCAAGAGATATTTTTATAACTATATTGATGTCCATATCCTTCTTCTCAACCAAATTCTGCTTTCATTACCACTTCAATATCTTTACCTTCTCTATTCTATCGATCTGTTACATCTATAAACAGTCACAGCTTATTTTCATTCATAATTATACTCTCATTCTTACCCTCGTATCCAGAGTGGATCTTCTCTGCGATAAGCAGGCAGCAGGGCTGACCCTCCGCACTGTCCGAATCTCGCACCTTCATCAGGTACGGGGTGAGGCGGAATGGGTGATAGCGGATGTTCAAATCCCGCTCTCGGCCCCCACTGAAAACACACACCTGCAATAAGACCAGAGCCGGGGAGACAACAGCAAGAACAGTGGGGCAATGGGGCCTGACTGGAAGGTGGTTGACTCTTGGCAAGGTAACATTAAGAATGTCAAAAATAGGGAAAAGTGTGTATTGATGTTGTGTTTGGGAGGTCATAAATTGTATACATGATATTTGGGATCCTCTCATAATGAACTAGACCAGTGGTTCCCAACCCAGTCCTCAAGTACCCCCTAACAGTCCATGATTTAAGGATTACCAGTTGTGTCTAAGGTGTTTTTAGAAAAAGAAGAAAAAATGTTTTTTAGACACAACAGGGTACTTGAGGACTGGGTTGGGAACCCCTGCACTAGACAACTATATACTGTGTCTATAGATCAAACCACTTACTGGTCTTTAGTAAACATAAAGCGGATAATGTTTTTGGAGTGGACACATGCATATTATTCTTTTTCTCGTTTACCTATGTCTACAGTGTGCTCATTTATAAAGCCATACCTATCAATTATCTCCAATGATGCTTCAGAAAGGTCTGAAACAACTTGACAAAATGTTTATTTCCTCACTGCTATATAGAATTCTTTCTTTGCGGTCTTTATACTGATTTATATAATTATAGATATGATAACATCCGATTATATTTTTGTATCATGCAAAAGAATTTTTTATAAACCCCCGGAATTTCTCAGTTTCTTTAAGCTATGTATGTTTGACAGAGCAAATTCTACGATTTCTTTTTTTAAATATATTACATCTTCATGTTTTTATACCAAACCTCGCAGACAGTATATATTATTTTACACTGCATAAGGGATAAATCTGCAGAGCCGTGTAAGGAATCTCGGCACACAGAATGTTGGCAGTGATGGGGTTACACGCAGGGACTTTGCAGAGTGCGGGTGTTGTGTGGGTGAGTGACGCATGATGTGTCAGTATGCTAATTAAAGGGCCTATTGTGTCACAGCTGTGTGAGCCCATGTAATTGTGTGAGGTGAGAAAAAAAGGAGGTGGGGAGGGTGTCTTCCGGAGCACGAGGTTGCTCTTTATATGCAGGTGATAGCTGGTTGATTTGGCCGGTTTGATCACTATACACAGAATATAGATTCACTCAACCCTTCTCTGTGTACAGCTATAACTCAGTCATATGGCTTTCCTTCTCAATGAAATAAAAGGCTAGGTCAGTGTATATAGAGGTGATAGACAGCTCAGTCTGACCTCTCTCTGTATATACAGTGATAGATAGCTCAGTCTGTCCTCTCTCTGTATATACAGCGATAGATAGCTCAGTCTGTTCTCTCTCTGTATATACAGCGATAGATAGCTCAGTCTGTCCTCTCTCTGTATATACAGCGATAGATAGCTCAGTATGTTCTCTCTCTGTGTATACTAATGATAGATAGCTCAGTATGTTCTCTCTCTGTGTATACTAATGATAGATAGATAGATAGATAGATAGATAGATAGATAGATAGATAGATATGGGGTATATTTTCTCTGCATGTAGTGGTAAGAAGCAAACCCCTATATTTTTCCTCTGCCCTTACGATACCCACCTGATCCGGCAGAATACAGACTTCTCCTGAGTGCAGTCCATAGATGTAGTTTCTATAGAATATAAGGAAAGAAAAGCATTAGATGTGATGGATTACCTTGCAGGCGCAGGGACAGACCCATAGCTCCTTCTCCTCATACTGTAAGCACAGAGACATTTTCATGTCTGTCTATTTTACCTCCAGAGGTGCAGCTGCTCCATGATGGCAGGTGATAAGGTGCTGTTGATCCATAAAAGACACTGACATCCTGCGGTGCAAGGAACTCTGCGAACATTGCTCCCTTAAACACATCTCTCTTGCAGTGCAGAATGAGCGATGCCTGGTCCGAGATGTACACAATACGGCCAGTGATGAATGAGACCGCAACAGAGAACGTATCCTGACAGACAGAGACAGATATAAAAAACAAAGCACTAGGGGGCGCTGTGTCAGAATGGGGGGTGGGCAAATAATAAACTTTCTCTGTTTCTGAAGACCAACCCAACAGCCACTGCATTTCAATTCTACAATAGGTTTGCCGGTACCTCAATGTGTGAGAATAGAAGTAGGACCTGTGGACAGCCCTTCATGTCAATGTTTACATGACTTCATAACCAAAGTGAGTGGGCACTGAGGCCCCTTACTGATATACAGTGATACATTGCTCAGTCTATACAGTTCTTATTGGGAAACATACAGAGCTCTCATATAAAGCTTTTCAGCCGCTTCCTGATTTATTATTATTATTATTATTTTTTATAATGTGCAAACAAATTCCGCAGCGCTGTGCAATGGGTTCATGTTTGGAGCCTTTCCATTTTATTTATTGCTTCCATCAAAAATAAACAGATGTTGTCTAAATATTGCTTTGTAAAAAAATAATTGGTGAGAGTTCACTTCAGATCTACTGAATTTTATGGTGAGGATTGGGGGTGTCCCTTTATGTATAAAGGAAATAGAAATTCATTTTTGAAGAAGGAAGATACTGTTAAAAAAGCTGCCCCGGAGGTCCTGCATGTATTACAGATAACTTACCGGGTTTTTTAGAGTGTACTCCGAAGTGATGCTCTCTACTTCATCAATAGTAAAACTGGACATGTCGAGACCACAAGGCTGAGACTCATCGATAGTCCATTGCTGGTAGTACTCCTGGTTGGCTGAGAGACCAAAGAGGGAAATAAGCTCAGTAAAGAGAAAAATATGAATGTGGTCTATTTAAAAATTGTTAAGAAATGAAAGTTATTTTCTCCGTGGGGTCATTTAAGAAGGTATACCCGCTCTGTGCTGCTCACCTCGTACTTGCTTGACACAAGATAAGGCATATTGCAAGGTGGCAAGCGTCCCGGATTTTCCCTTTCCTCTCTTCTCTGACGGGAGACGAATCTTCAGTTCCTTTAAGGCCTTCATCAGCTCTTTCTGATTCTTCTCACGAGCTGACTGTTCACTACTGCAAGATGCATGGTTAAAAAATAAAAAATAAAAAAAATGTAATTTCCACGCATTATAGTGGAGAGAAAAATTAAATAGGAGGAAATAAAAACTAAAACAAAAATAGAGAAAATTAAAAATTTCAAGAGCAACAGAATACCGTAAGATATGTGAAAACATATATTAATAAATATTTTATCGGAAGATAGAAAGATAGAAAACTTCCATCCTTGTCTCACACAACTTAACAATTATGCTGTATTATTTTTAGTCCTTATTAAGTCCTTATTATATTATAAGGAACAATGCTGCAATGTAATTTTATGACTAAAAAGCCTTGCATGGAATAAAGCAGTGTTTTCATCAAATGTGTAGTGTCTGCGTGATGACATCTGGGACATTTCTCTACACATCCCTTATGTACTTTTTACATCTCTTATACATATTTTTGCATAACTGGAGTGGGTGAGGGAGTGAGTAGGTAAGGTGAAGTATTTTGGTCTTTGAGTAAGAAGGTAATTGAGGTGATTTGGTGGACTGGTGTTGGAATGGACGTAGAGGATTTGAGAGGGACAGAAATTACCTGCAGCCACTTGTTGAAGGGTTGTCCTGCTCAGAGCTTGCACTCAGGAGGCTGTAAGCAATGGAGCTACTGGGGGGCGAGGGACTATTTGAGTTTGTGCTATAACAAAAGAAAAATAAACATTGTTATCGATTGATGTAGAAAAAAACAAGTCTTTAATTAATAAATAAATATATATTCTTTTCGCCATTAACCTGTTTCCTTGATCCCCCCCACTTCCTTAGCTATACCACATGGTCATTACTCTCCCACCGTTCACCTTTTGCTGCTCTCTGTTGCTTCCAACATGGCAGAGTCCTTCCCGTTTCCACTGGTGCTGCTGTGAGAGCTCCGGCTATTGCGAGATTCGTTGCCATTTGACTCATTGCCGCTGGAGCCATGGCTATTGGTGTCTGTCTCATCCTGCTGGGTTCCCTCCATTTCCCGAGAGGCTCGCGTTCTTCTCCCTCTCTCCCCAAGAGGGGGTGGTGGCTCACAACCACCATTCATCCCTAGCGTCTTGGCCAATCAGTGGCGTTTAGAACCAAAGGATAAGTGTTGAATGAAGACGTTCTAAAGGGAGGATAAAATTAACAAGGTTTTAAATTCACAAATAACAAACAAGGAATGTTTGGCATCCACATCAAACCATCAATGCCGACTAGAATTATCTAAGAAGGAAATTTACCCTGACATCTAAACCCTCTCAAAATCAGATTTGCAGACAGGTCAGTAAAGAAAAGGTTGATACGAGGAACAGAAGGGAATCACGTGAAAGGTAGAAAATCAAAACTTTGAAATAATACGTACTAGAAAATGTTTCTTTTAAATAAGTAATCAGTCACTCACCACGGGCATTATTGCTTTGTACTTGAAAGTCAAAAAATTTCAGATATTCCAACTTTCTAATTAACAAAGAATAATATATATATATATAATATAGCCTACTGAATATATATAAATGCTCAATATATATATGGGAATCATATATACAGAGATACGGTATATCATATTAGAAAGACCCTCCTATATAACACAGTGACAGCAGGGTGTCAGTGATCCCCATAGGGATATACCACTATGTACACACAGTAATTCCTACAGGTGTGGTATATGGAATAAATTCTCCTTTTTGTAAGGGCATCTTACAGGGCAGATTGTGTTCTGTGCAGCCCTGCAATTTACATTTCTTATAACATAAAAGCCTTGCCTTGTAGGAAGGAACCTTGGTAAGTCACACCGAGATAAGAATAACAACACCAGAGACAGGAGACACTTCTAAACAAATACCAGTCATAACAATGTCAGACACAGATTGCCTGGGTGAGCTATACAATCAATCATTAATATAGACATCAGCCTCAGATGGCAGGTGTGACTTCCAATAATGAGTTATATAAATTTAGCCTATACATTGCTCTATGAAAATCAGCAAAAATGTATTTAAAGGATATCTTAAAGGAACACTCTACACACCAAAACTACCACATTTTGATGTAGTGATTTTTATTGCAAAGCCCTGTGTCTGCTCTATGACAAATGTAAGCATTGCCATTTGTGAGACTAGAAGAAGCGTCTGGACAAAGGAGGACCAAGGTAAGTGTTAAACCTCTTTAAAGGTTTTGGTACATTTAACTGGGTGTGGTGGTTATGGTGTTTACGCTACTGTGTTAATTATTTTTGTTAAAACCCAGTTCTGAACATGGCGATAGAAGGAATATCTGATCATTCTTCAATTATAATACAATGTATCAAACAAAACATACAAATAATACTGTATTCCAGCAAAAGTAGGGGCTGCTACAGAATGTTAGTTACGGTGGGCGGCTACCCTAAACCTGACAAACATGATGCGCATTTTCAAATAAATGGTGGCCCAAAAATATGCTTACATTTTAGCTAGCACGGATTACGGATTATATCGGCTGTACAAATGAAGGGGTTTATTGACTTGTAGAAATTATGGAGCAATGATAAATGACAGGGGAATTTTACAATTTGGGCCATAGCAGCATAGCTGAAAAAATCTCCAGGTCAGCATATTTTCAAATTTGGTAATTCTGTCCCACAATTAGCAATTGCCTTGTCAATTCTCTACAATGACAGGTTGACTGAATACACTCATAATTGTGTTATTTATAAATTATTAAGTCTGATATTTTTTGGACATTACAATGTATTTCTAAATTCTGTGTCGTCCTTTAACTACAACGGCTTATTTAATAATGTCATGTAAATTGTATCAATATTCAACTTGGAAGGATTTTACGTCTGTCACCATAGCAACTACTCGCACAATTTCTCTTCACCATGACAACGACAGAAAATCAGAGACCGACCAAGGGGAGACTATACAGAAAATCAGCACATTAAATTCACCACCAGCTTCCAACAGCAAATCCATAACCAATGATTCAACTATTCATACCACGATCCCGAATCTGGCCTCGGAGATCTAATCCTTCCAAGACAGCTAATCAACACGGGGCACTGATGTAGATATGTAACCAATATATAATCAAAGTACTCACTGTATTGCCATAGCCATGGAAGTAAAGCCATACAGGATATCTCGGGCCTGAATTAATCACAAGGAAACTTAAGACACCATCCCTATTCCGAAGGGTGGGCTCGAAGTCTGCCTAGGGTATCTTAATCCTTGTCTGGTATATCTGCACAATACATTTCCCAGCATTCAATTCAGGTAATTATTGAAAGGGTTACTCCAAATATCATAACCATAACCACTGCACAAGCATGATAACCACTACAGCCAACCTGGTGACACCCCAAGAGGTGTTAAATCTGTACGTGCAGCATTTCAGTACGACTACATACATACAGACTCCAGGCACTATGACCACTTCAAATCACTAAACTGGTCGTGGTGCCTGGAGTAACCATTTAATAATAGGGGGTTTACTGCTACCCTGACCCTGAACTCCAACAAAACTGGACCAAAAGTAGTGGGTATACAGTGTATGTATGTCATTTTAACCCCTTAAGGACACGACATGTGTGACATGTCATGATTCCCTTTTATTCCAGAAGCTTGGTCCTTAAGGGGTTAAATATAGAGCTAACAGGTGGACTTGGCACTTTACAATTTACAGTAGAGGGAAGTGCAGTGGGTACAGTGGGTATATTTTATTTATAAAACACCAACCGGTGTACTGAGCATGTTAAAGGTTATATTCTAGCACTGGGGAGATGCAGTAAGTGCCGTGCTTGTACAAACATACACATGCATGTGGGGAGAAGGTTCTTGCAGGTCTTGGGGACATGTCATAGGGGCAGCTTGTTTGTAATACGTGAAACCTTTATCACGCACAGCGTTGCAGTGTGCTCTGTATTTCTGTAAACTGTGTATAAGCTCCTGAAAGCCTGCGAAGGTGGTTGGGGCCAGCAATTCTAGCATTTAAGAGTAATTATGCAGAGACGGTCCTGGGATATGCCATAAGCCACTAAGTGTGCACTCTGATATGACATAAGAGCCCATTGCAACAGGATTATGTACAATATATATATACACACACACTTTATTCTTACTTTTATAGTTAAAACCAACTTTCACACCGACCCATTTATCACGCCTCCTCATATCAAGCCCCTACCATTTTATAAACCAAGCCCCTCCCTCTTATTTCTCAAACTCAGAAACCACAGGCTAAACCAGTTTACTAAAAACTGTATGTGAGCCAAGCACGTAGCGAGCGAGAGGAACACACTGTCCTCTTATTACAGGTATTGCTCATTAGCTGGGGGAGGGGATAGAGGGTAGTCATCTCTGGCTACAGGTACACAGATAGCTAAATTCCTGGTGAATACAAAGATATGGAACAGACTATCACAGAGCCCTATCTCAATACCAAGGGGAATATTAACACTTCGCTCACATAGAAGAGACAGCTACTTCTCAATAAGATGGGCACACAGGTTAATCTAGAGAATCCTTACTCTACACTATAGGTATACATGCAGCCGGGTACACAGCTGTCTCTCTTTCAATCCTAGTACACAGCTGTCTCTTTACAGCTGGGTACACAGCGGTCTCTTTTTTCAATGGGCTGCACAGCGCTCTTTTTATTAAGAGAAGCACATGTCTCTTTTCAAAGGTGGTGCACATCTGTCTCTTTTCAGAGGGAATGTACAGATATCTCTCTTTTCAAGGGTGGTACCCAGCTGTCTCTTTTCAAGGGGATGCATAGCTGTGTCTTTTCAGGGGGATGCACAGCTGTCTCTTTTCAGGGGTGGTACACAGCTGTCTCTTTTCAGGGGTGGTACACAGCTGTCTCTTTTCAGGGGGGATGCACAGCTGTGTCAGGGACTGGAAAGTTGACAGCTGTCTCAGTCGGAGTTGTTCATTAAGATACCAGGTATAAATAGCTACTAAAATCCCCTCCATCTCCCGTATGACTGAGACCCCAGCCCAGACATCTCTTTGGGTACCCTCTTTTCTCACCTTGTCTGTCTCATCCTCCGGAGTATCGCTCTCCTTTCTATGGCAAGCCGTCCTCGATCCTATTCTCTCTCAGTCTACCAGCTCAGCTCTGATCCCCGCTGCTTTACCCTCCCATCCCAGCTTGCCATTGGCCACCAAGGCTGTGATGTCACTGAGCCACCCTGTGGAGTTATGCCCCACACGTGGATCCCAGTGCTGCTTCTCCCCCCACCCCTGCTCTCTGATTGGAAACTGGAGACTGGCCAATCAGGCAGCATCTCATGTACAATATGCAAATACAGAACATGTGGCTGTCAGGGATTAACCCTCCTTTTCCCAGCGACCTACATATATTGTTCAAGTAACAGAGTGCGTCCAAAACCTCCAGCTCCCTTTTTTACTTTAATGTCTTTCTGATAAACATTTACAGAAATTCTGGAGACTTCCTTAATACATTAATTAATGCCTGCCCAGCCAATGAGCCTCACAGCAAGGTAACCACATTGCACCCTTTACATATCACCTATAAGAATGGTCCAGATTTTCATATCTGCAGAATATCTCTCTCTTATACACACTGACCATCTCTCCTTCTTCACCAGAGTCTCCCTATCTTACCTGCAACCTGCCAGAGAACTCCCATTAACCTCTTACATGCCAGAGATCTGCTGGACATTATTTGTTTAACCATATTCCTTCCAAAGTCACGAAACATGCTGTAATGCTTACTCTGATATCTCATCCTCCCACCAACCTGCTCTCACCCCCTAAAATCTTTCCCTAAATGTAGAGCTTTTAACCCCATACTGCCAAACTTCTGCTGAACAATTTCGATGAGTGTTCTCTTTTTTTCTACATGTTTTTGATTTAATTATCTACAAAATGTAGCCAATACGCAAAGGGTTAAGCACGAGAGTCCTAGATATCACAATTCCTTTAACCCCTTTAAATCTACAAAGTATGTAAACAGATTCTGTTTTCTCAGACACCCCCCCTTCTATGCTTAGAGAGAGAAAGCTATTCTTAACTCCTTTCTTGCCAAGTTTACGGACACACCCAGGGGCAGACAGACAAATAGAGAGTGTGCCAAGGACATAGTGTACTATTAAAAAGCAAATGCAAACGTAGACGGGGAAGAGCGAGACAGAGAGATGGAACGCGGGAATGGAGAAGAGAATAATTGAAAATGTAAAGAAAGAAAAGAACGAAAAAAAAAAAGCTAAATTTATTGCAATGCAAAATACAGATCTATATTAGATGCTTTATTAAGGGGAACACAAAGAATTAAAATGTAAAATAATACGCGCGCTATGTGGAAGGATTAAGCAAGGGGTTAATTACAGGTAACATTATTAAGAAATAAATTTAAGGAATTTTAGACCCAAATAGGTGAAGTGAAAAAACACTATTTGTAGTTTTATTAATTCGGCGTATCGTTGACATTTCTTGTGTAAATTCTCCACAATTGCCAATACCGGGATTAAATCCATGAGAGTGCAGGTAACACCGCCATCCTTTGCTCCGATGACATTTCAGCATCTATAACTCAGATTGTCCCCAGCTCTGGGAATCCTATCAGGTTTCGACCCTTACATAAAACAGAGAGACTCTCCCACCTCCGGAGAGAGACAGCGGCTTATATAAAATCATATTATGTAAAGGTGTGCAAGGCTGTGTGAGTGTAAGGGGTGCGGGGGGGGGCTGAGGGACAGCAAGACAGATTGCAGGAAAAAAGCAAACAGAGCGAGAAGAGACACCCAGAGATAAGAGATGGCATTATCTCTCAATCTTGGATTATATATCCACCCCATCACAAACCAGCAGACAATGCCATCCAGTACAAAGGCAAGCAATACGTAACCACTCTTCAGGGACCACATTATGCAACGAGGGGGTTCTCCATCTCATCAGAGTAACAGCACTTCATTTCAACTCACAACAGGAAAATAAGAAGAATTTAAATAAGAATCTTTCAGAACTTGCATCAGAAATGGTTGGAACCTTTTTTCGCACTGGGGAGCAAAAAACGGGTCGCAAGAGTATTCTGAGAACGGACAGCAGCTGAAATAGCCTGCCCTTCGGTGGGTCCCCACTCAGAACTCAAGCTGGGGGGCATGAGGGCACTCCTGGTACAATGGGGGGCATAAGGGCACTCCTGGTACCATAACCACTACAGCAAGCTATAGTGGTTATAATGCTTGGAGCGTTCCCCTAACATGGATCTAGATTACATGCATTGCATTAACGTGTTGAGTCATTCTTGAATTTGAAAATGAAGTCAGTGGCCCACTCTTCACATGTAATATACTTAAAGGAACACTATAGGGTCAGACCACAAACATGTATTCCTAACCCTATAGTGTTTAAATTACCATCTAACCCCCCTGCCCACCCTTGCCTCCCTAAAAATAGTAAAATCTTACTTGTATGCAAGTCTGCAGCTGCTGGCTCTGCCCCTGTTTCCCTTTGACCTGCCTGCTGACATCATCAAAAGTGGTGGTCTGAGCCAATAACAATGCTTCCCCATATGATTGGCTGAGACTGTCAAGGAGGTAGATCAGGGGCAGAGCCAGCACAAGTCAAACATAGCCCTGGCCAATCAGCATCTCATTACACAGATTAATTGAATCAATGCATCTCTGTGAGGAAAGTTCAGTGTCTCCATGCAGAGGGTGGAGACAGAGAATGTCAGTCACACTCTGCAGCACTGCCACAGGAAGCACCTCTAGTACCCATCTAAGGAGTGGCCAGTGGAGGTATCACTAGGCTGTAATGTGAACACTGTATTTATCTGAAAAGACAGTGTTTACAGCTAAAAGTCTGAAGGTAATGATTCTACTCACCAGAACAAATAAATACAATAAGCTGTAGTTGTTCTGATGACTATAGTGTCACTTTAATATTACAATAAATTTGGCACAAAACCCAGTGGCACAGGTGCTTTCTGTTACAGTGAAGAAAACAATATCACTACAATAAACAGCGGAAAATACTTCTAACTACCTTGCTGTGGCTCTTGCCTGGCCCTAGCAGACACTACTAGACCAAACGCCCTAAAATCCAACCACCCAGTAACCTATCTATGCAGGTTAGGTCCTCCGGAGAAAATGCCGCTGCCCCTTTTAATATGACAATGTAAAACATTGCCATGTCTGGGAAATGGCAATATTTTTACTTATCAGAGAACAGGTTTCTAATGAATCTCAGAGGCACTTCCTCATTGAAGACCTTCAATTTTTGTTTAAGCACTGCATTAAACCCCCAAACACATTCAGTGCATCTCTTAGACAAACACTGGATTCTATGAGAAGCAATTGATTAAACGTTTCCCAACGCGAAGCATTGCGATGACGAATTAGTGTGATGGCCGCACATATCCCCCATTTTCCCAATGCTTCCTTATGAGAAGCATTGGATTGGACAAATACAAAAATCATCAAAACTGATTAACTGCACCGAACGCAGAGTGACTGCAGAGAGGAGACTGTCCTACATGTTTTATGATAATTTGTAACAATTTGTTTACAGCAAGTGAGGCGGTACAGTATTCTGAACAATATAAGGGACACACTGACGTGAAAAACAAATATATTCACTTTGACATCACAGGGTTCCTTTAAATAGACTAACACTGCGCTAAAAGAGAAAAACAAAAATTACCACATTAGCAGAGCAACAAAAAATTGCATTAAAAAAACTGGAAATTTTGAAGAAATATTATTTTCTCAACAAGCACCACAGGAAGCTGCAGAAACCAAAAATTAAATCTGTTTCGAATTATCCAAACATGTACCCTGTGTGAAAATCGTGTCATTCGCAAATATTTTGTAGAAACTGAAGGTTGGCTTTACCTTAGCTCTTTTGTGTTTTTTTAAGTGTGTGTGTGTGTGTGAAAATGGAAGTCACACCAACAAGAAATTGACAGAATCAGGAGGTACGAATCAAATTGTCTACTTATAAACTCTGCTTTATTACAGTTTTAAAATAACACTAAACCATGAATGGAATACTTTAAATAAATGTAATATTTTTAAAGGGACTCTATAGGTACAAGAACAGATTTAGCTAAATGAAGCAGTTTTGGTGTATAGATCATGCCCCTGCCTCACTGCTCAATTATCTGCTATTTAGGAGTTAAACCACTTTTGTTTCTGTTTATGCAGCCCTAACCACACCTCCCCTGGCTCTAACTGACACAGCCTGCATGAAAACAAAAGTGTTTAATTTTTAATCAGATGTTAACTTGCTTTAGAAGTTTATACCTCCTGCTCTCTAAATTGAACTTGAATCAAAGACAAAAGGCTCCTGCGGGATTCAAAAGGATATTGACAGAGCAGGAGATAAGAAATTCTAAATTAAAATAATGTGCAATTAAGGAAGTTTAAACATTAGATCTTACTTTACAGGAAGTGATTAGGAAAGCAGTGTAAGTCACATGCAGAGAGGTGTTCTCAGGGCTACAAAGTGATTTAACTCCTAAACGGCAGGGAATTGAGCAGCGAGACTGCAGACTGCCAGGAGTTGACATCACTGCTGAGAGAAAAGCAGAGATGTCTACGGAAGGTCCTGAGAGACCACCATAGATAAAGGAGGATTGACCCTTCTTGACGGCATTAACAGTGTCAAGAAATGTCAATTTCAGTGAAATTCCAACAGTCAGGGGCGGTTGGTACCCTTTAAATAGTAACTCGACCTGAAGCGGAGGTTAGCAGTCCAACCAGCAATAGGTCTACCTGACACACCAATACATATGTACGAGCAAGCCAACCTAAGTATGCATACTTGAAATTAAACTGACCTCAATTTATGAACTGAAGCTGACCTAGTAGGTTCACCTGAAGAGACGTTCTCAGCTGCATTTGAAGATAGTCTAGATGTACTTTAAGTGAAACGTTTAAGAAAACATTTGTTCCTCACAAATTACAAGAGGACAACTGTCACCTCAACACTATTTTTTAATAAAACGACCCTTTCATTAAGTTTTGAAAGGAAATGGAATCTGTGCTAAAGGGAGTATATGTAAAAAAAAAACAAAAAAAAACTACATTTAGTACAGGACAGAATCCGTCAGCCATTTACATGCACCTTGGGTCAGACAGCGTTTGAAGAACTCTATATAGCGTCTATGGTCTTCCCTGCTTCACTCCCTGCGCAGTGCAGGGACAATATGATGAGACTTACTGTCAAATTAAAACAATCTGACACAGGCTGAAAGATCCGGTCATATACTAAAGGAAGGGATTCGTTTTTCTCATTTCTTTTACCTATACTTAATTTAGCAAAGACTCCTTTTTGTTTCAAAACTTGATGAAAAGATCATTATAGTACAAGATAGCATTGAGGTGACAGTTTTCCTCGAAGGCTTTCAGTTCTCTGGTATCAATATCTGATAATCACCTTTATTTATTGATAGCTCGTTCAGTCACGCAGGAAAAAAGAGCTTTCTGTGCTCTTTATGGCTTTCACGCTGTGAGCATCATGTCTTCTTCGATCCGGTGACCTTTTCAACTATATATTTATAATTATTACACGCGCTGAATGTTCTGGAGCTACGAAGAGTCTGAAGTTGTCCCCTTCTCTTTCCATTATTTGCTACACAAGTATCTCTCCTGAAATAATACATCAGTTGGCTCATTTATCCCCTTCAAGCAGCTACTGACCGAGGGCTGCATGTTCGTTTTTCTTAAAGGAACGCTCCGGGTACCATAACAACTGCATTGGAATTAAGTTGTTATGGTGCCTGGAGGTCACTGGCGCCGGCTTACATTTAGGGGTTAAACCATTCAAAAACGGTTTAGCAACAAAGTCCAAAATCCAGTGCCTCAAACATTTTTTCTTGAGTAAATGGAGAGCTACTGATTGGCTTACAGCGTCAAGTGATACTTTTAGCCAATCAGCTGCACCCCTGTCAGAAGTTTATTATTTCAACATTCTGAGCAATGGAATGAGAGGGGGCACAGAGATCGGGCACTGAATACTGGAGTTTGGGGTTAAACCATTCGTGAAAAGGAAAGACAGTTCCAGGGACCTACTGGCATCAAAACTATTTCATACTAATTAAGTTGTTATGGTGCCAGGTGTGTTCCTTTTAACATTATTTAAAAATATCTTGCCTGTCCCTTATTGGTCAGCATTTGGCTACTCCTTTACAACCTGAGGCCTAGTACAAGTAGGGCAATGAAGACAATGGGAATGACAACTCCATGTCAACACACATGTCCTCCACACTGACCACGCCCACTGCGCTCCAGACTGGGGCCTCCTTATAAAGTACTGGTTTGATAAACATACATCACATGTCTGTATTAGAATAAATCACAAAAAATGCGGGGGGTTTATTGACCTTGCGTCAGTGTCACAATTTCATGAATTAGGTTGGAAGGAGTTATCTCATTTTACATATTATTGCATTCAGTAACTTACACCATTCTAATGTATGTAAAGTGATGTGACATGGAATAAGAAAATATTTAAATCAGAATTGCCATCTCTTTGGGATTTTTCTATTAAATCAGGAATATGGCCTAAATGCTGCAATTTTCCCTTTTTTTCCCCCCTATAGCTCAGCGAATAAAATTTACTGGGGCTATTTTTTAAACTAGAAATCCATAAATTGTTAAAAATACATTTCTGGCTGAAATTATTTTTTATAGCCCCTACAATGTGCCATTCTCTAATAATTGCACAGCCATTTTAAAGTTGCAGCTGTATTTTTTTTCCCCCACAAATGAGACAATAATGACATTCTAGAGACAATTAAAAATAATGAGCAAAATGAGTTTATCACACTGGAACTGTCCGATCTGACAATACTTAATTTGGAAGATCCAACGTAGGGATCACCCATCTCAAGCACACATTGTGTAATAATACTCTGTGATGTCATGGTCAGTGATGTCATATGATGTAAAGTGAGTGGCCCTATCAGTTAATTATGCTGGTTTTAGCCTTCCACTAGTTTACATATAACACAATATAGTGCTGTTATGTTGAATGCATGTCCTTTTTAGCATAAAATGATACACACACAAACATTTAGATATTAATAACAAGAATGCACTTCATTTAAAAACTCAATTTATCAGACCTGCCTTAAACAGAAATAGCAGATTCCACATTGTCTTAAAATTATATATTTGCGAAGATCTTCCCCCTGCACGCTCACACATTGACTGGGAGAAATGTCACTGACTATATATGGTATCAGGGATTTCATGAATTGCGTGGGTCTCAGTATGGGGATGTGTGTGAGTGTGTGGCTATGACACACTGAATTTCCGGGGGCTGTCCTACGTAGCAGCGTCATTCCAAGACAAGGGATTTCAGGGGGGTTTATTCGCGAAAGAGTGAGTGTAAAGAAATGACGACTTGCTATTTAGTGAATAAGCCCATTAAGCGTTTCGCCGTCACACTGGTGACATACTCCTCGATGGTTGGTGGTGTGACTAGAAGTGACAGGTGTGAGTGTTGTGTGGGCTTTGAGGTGATATAGAAATCGATCAGCATCACATGTGAACGACGAGCTGTTTATTAACCCCTTCCCTTCTAGCCCTGTGTAAACAGGTGCTACATTTTGTTTTGCACTGCAAAAGGAGTTCAAAATGAAATGTTTGTATTATTACACGAATGAGGCCACCAGAGTGTATATAATTAATTTGCAGGACAGAAATCAAGAGATTAATCAAGAGGAATCGCAAGGAAGCCACAGTGACTTCCCTCCTGCTGCATATGCCAGTTACAGTGCAGGGTAGCACTTTTCATGTACTGCCCAAGAAAAGGATGAAATCATTGCTTTAAAATAAAAAAAAAAAGAAGCTAATCCTAACCCTAGCACAAGCCCCCCAAAAAAATAAATATATATATATATATATATATATATACACTGCGTGCAGAATTATTAGGCAAATGAGTATTTTGACCACATCATCCTCTTTATGCATGTTGTCTTACTCCAAGCTGTATAGGCTCGAAAGCCTACTACCAATTAAGCATATTAGGTTATGTGCATCTCTGTAATGAGAAGGGGTGTGGTCTAATGACATCAACACCCTATATCAGGTGTGCATAATTATTAGGCAACTTCCTTTCCTTTGGCAAAATGGGTCAAAAGAAGGACTTGACAGGCTCAGAAAAGTCAAAAATAGTGAGATATCTTGCAGAGGGATGCAGCACTCTTAAAATTGCAAAGCTTCTGAAGCGTGATCATCGAACAATCAAGCGTTTCATTCAAAATAGTCAACAGGGTCGCAAGAAACGTGTGGAGAAACCAAGGCGCAAAATAACTGCCCATGAACTGAGAAAAGTCAAGCGTGCAGCTGCCAAATGCCACTTGCCACCAGTTTGGCCATATTTCAGAGCTGCAACATCACTGGAGTGCCCGAAAGCACAAGGTGTGCAATACTCAGAGACATGGCCAAGGTAAGAAAGGCTGAAAGACGACCACCACTGAACAAGACACACAAGCTGAAACGTCAAGACTGGGCCAAGAAATATCTCAAGACTGATTTTTCTAAGGTTTTATGGACTGATGAAATGAGAGTGAGTCTTGATGGGCCAGATGGATGGATTGGTAAAGGGCAGAGAGCTCCAGTCCGACTCAGACGCCAGCAAGGTGGAGGTGGAGTACTGGTTTGGGCTGGTATCATCAAAGACGAGCTTGTGGGGACTTTTCGGGTTGAGGATGGAGTCAAGCTCAACTCCCAGTTTCTGGAAGACACCTTCTTCAAGCAGTGGTACAGGAAGAAGTCTGCATCCTTCAAGAAAAACATGATTTTCATGCAGGACAATGCTCCATCACACGCGTCCAAGTACTCCACAGCGTGGCTGGCAAGAAAGGGTATAAAAGAAGAAAATCTAATGACATGGCCTCCTTGTTCACCTGATCTGAACCCCATTGAGAACCTGTGGTCCATCATCAAATGTGAGATTTACAAGGAGGGAAAACAGTACACCTCTCTGAACAGTGTCTGGGAGGCTGTGGTTGCTGCTGCACGCAATGTTGATGGTGAACAGATCAAAACACTGACAGAATGGATGGCAGGCTTTTGAGTGTCCTTGCAAAGAAAGGTGGCTATATTGGTCACTGATTTGTTTTTGCTATGTTTTTGAATGTCAGAAATGTATATTTGTGAATGTTGAGATGTTATATTGGTTTCACTGGTAAAAATAAATAATTGAAATGGGTATATATTTGTTTTTTGTTAAGTTGCCTAATAATTATGCACAGTAATAGTCACCTGCACACACAGATATCCCCCTAAAATAGCTATAACTAAAAACAAACTAAAAACTACTTCCAAAAATATTCAGCTTTGATATTAATGAGTTTTTTGGGTTCATTGAGAACATGGTTGTTGTTCAATAATAAAATTAATCCTCAAAAATACAACTTGCCTAATAATTCTGCACTCCCTGTATATATTGTTATCCTTGCCAGGGAGTGACTAACAAAGCCCATAGCGTTAGCCTTACATGACTGAACTTATGTATTAACTAGTAATAGGAGGTTTAGGTAACCAGTTCAATAATTCCCAACCCAGTCTTCAAGGTTCACCAATAGTCCAAGATATTTTGTTTTCCAATGTGGATACTGAGATACTAAACATACCTAGCTAGGACCACTGGTACTCCATGAGTTTACAAACCAGTAAGCTAATAGCTGCTAATACTGTAAGCAGAATAATATACAAAAAGTGTCTACGCAGGTGACCACACACACACACACACCTTATGTGAAAAACAATATTATAAATGCTCAGAATAAGTCAAATTCAGATATACCACAAACTAATGTAGATTAATCTCTAACCTATGTGGGAACCTAAAAAAATCCTCATTACCTCCTAAACTAAACCATAGGTGGCCAAAACATAGGACCATAGCTGGAACTACAACCCCTATGATGTTCAGGCAGCTTTCACACAGGTCGAACAATCTAATAAAATTTCAATACAGTTATAAGGATCCTGAGGGATTATTTCATGAACTCTCGAAGCACCACAACCAGTACACAATACTGGGTTTCAGTCCCTCCATTTTCTGTCAGACTATATTCAAGCAGTTTGCATTGCAAGGCCACCCCTACTGATGGGCACACCATACTTTAAAAAAAAAAAAAAAAAAAAACACCTTTAATTTCTTGGACCCAAAGACATAGGGAGCCTGCGTCAGTTCTTCATCAGCTAAAAGCAATTCTGCCGCATGGGCATATATTCGAAAACCCTGGAGTTCACTGCCTCTCAATGCACATTGGCATACTGACATTTCGTTTGGATGATCAGGAAGTAAACTTTATCATAATGTCTCCCAACAAGGTGGTGGGTTTAGGGTGCTCCAGCTTGAAAACAGTTTGACAAGAATGGACTGCACGTTTAATCATGGCGTCCTAGCTGGGGATATAAAATTACATTTCTCATGTGCACAGAGTATGCATGATGTTTTTCTGGTCTCTGTTATCTGCATGTATGGAGGTTTCATATACAGTCCTGGACCTGTACAGCCTTTCCTGACCTGTTGATGAGCCCACTGTACCGCCTGTTTGACCTACTGAATTGGCGAGTCTTCCAGTGTTTTCACAATGCTTCCTGCCTTGACTCGCAGTCGATAGAAACTGGGTGAGTCTACAGCTCGTCGAACCTGTGCTGTGTGCCATGGACTAAAGATAAGAGAACCATGCCAAAATATGGTTGTGTGTTTTGACCTATGGATGCGTCTACCAATCCCTAAATGTATTCTGTTTGGATTCCCCTTTGGTTGAGTCTACTTGTCCTTTATTTGTGCTGCTTCTAATAGACTATTCTAAATCTACTACATATACAAACCTGTGGCTTCCAATCTGGTCTTTCTCACAAATCCCACCATTAGTTACCCCGGCGTGAATCATCCCAAGTCTGGTGGCTACATGAACCTAAAAGGTACGGGGGTAATGGGTTCCATTAAACAGTGGTTTGTCTGCAAATGCCTCTCTCCCCAACTACCTCATGTATGGAATAAGGGCCCCCCTCATGTATCAATAGAAAACCCTGGATTCTAACAGAAATATAAACTCAATATGTCACCATTTTGATTCATTGATAGTTGTCCTCAGAGAACCTGTTACGACATATTACATAACAAGGAAGTATCTACTTGAATATAAATCTCATAGAAAAAAAATTAACACACACACCCATTCACCACTTACTGGCGTTTGGATGGTGTGTGACATATAATTAAGGGACAAGCATGATGACAACACGTTCAAGTAACAGCAGACTTATGAATGTCTAATGTCTATGGAATGGGCTGACTTTTAAATTAGACACGTTCAGGAACATGAGCTTAGAATAATCCTGTTCCCTCCCTTGCCCAAGGGTGCATGTTGGGTTAGTGGGGCAGCCAATGAAATGTGCTTTGGAATGCATAAACAGAAAAGAAACACACGGATCGAGCACGCGTGGGAGCGGAGAAGAAATCTATATGTTAGCTGCGTCACATCATGGACAGCCGTTCAATAGGTCAATGGAAAAACGAGGAGGAAAAGAGAATTATGAATAAATAGAAGAGTCTAAGGGAGGAAGGACCAAAGGCGTGAAATCCAGCAAATAAGGAATTTCCGTTAAAAAGAGAACTGTAAATGGCTAAAAATATGTAAATAGGAGAGAATGGGAGTGAGACTGTACAAGGGGGTGTGATGTTTTTCTGACTAACTGTTTAGATGGTGATTCTTACATCATGCTTACATGAAAGAAAGATAAAGTATCAACAGATGGGGAAGATCCCAGGTTCAGGATATACTCCTTAATCACAGGGATATTCTGCTGCCTGAGTTATATGACATAACGAAGAATCATATCATATAATGACAACAAGGGGATTATTACACAAGAAGGGATAGTGTGAATGATAGAGAGGTGGGGGGGAAACCGAGTGTAATAATGAGAAAATGGACGGGTTAGACCGTATAAGGGAAGCAAGGGGAATGACGGGGTAATAGGAATAGGTATATGTGGCAAACCTAGCCACTTCAGACTACGGGAATAGTTCCCTAAAGGTTGTCCTACAAACTGCTAGTATATTGTAATAACATGTATTGTGTCTTCTGTTGGTAAATGTATGATTGCATGTTGTCTATGGTATTCCCATGCTAGCAGCCGAAAGCCGCTAGCATTTGAATGGTCGTTTCACGAACCGCAACTTTACCGGCCATTCGTGAGACGAATTAGGTACCGAACGCAAGCCCATACACTTAGAGGCGTGTGGCACCAATTACCCGGTTGCAACATTGTTGCAATCGGTAATTAAGTGGATTCTTAGGTGGCCGTCGTTCGGCTACCGACCACGCGGCGGTCGGCCATCTTGAATCTTTTGTCTCCCCCAGCGGTGTTTGGTCGTCGAGTGCATGGAACCAAAAACGGCTACTCGACGGCACGAACACCGCTGTACTTCCAGGCGGTTCGGGAGCTCCGGTCTTCTTCCATTATGAGACCCATTGACGTTCGGTACTTTTTATACGAACTAAATAGATAAGTGTATTTCGTATGGCGTTCGGTTAGTTTAGCTGGGATCTGAGCGGTATTTCCACGAAACGTACCCGCAGACCCCAGCTATCTACCGAACGGTTGTTCGTGCCAAACAAACGAATATTGTTCAAGTTATGGATTTTAAAGTAAAATATCGGTTATGCTGCACGAGGAGATAATCCACTTAACAGTATATTTCAGTGGGAGTATCTCTCTCGTGCAGCGGTGCCTGATGGGAGAAATGTACCAAATGTTAAGTCCCCCATGTAGTCCCTTACTGTATCACCCCTGCTTTGTCAGTAAGGAAACCCCTTGCATGGGGACTTGCATAAATACTGGAAGTTCTGAATAAAGCTGCTAGTTGACTCCCAAACTGTGTTTCGTCCGGTTATTGGGAGGATTGGGGATATTGCCTTACTTTTCGGCGCTGACTGTGGATTTACCTGTTTTACCAGCGGAGATCGTGGATTCTAATATTGCACTACGCTACAGTATACATTGTCTGCTAGAGAGGCAAAAGAGTACGAAAGGAAAGGAGGATGGGGGGAGGGGGTGGTTGACTGAGAAAAAGGGAGATTTGAAAATAAAAGGATACAGGAAATAAATAAATAAAATAAAGATATGAAAGAGGCGATAATAAGGAGATGACAAGGAAGAAGATATACTGCATTGAGGCTACTGGAAGATATCTAATTTGGAAGGAGTCAGAATGAGAAGAATGGCAGACAGGATCAGTCGCTAAAGTGAGAATCGAAATTTAAGGCCAGAGTAGCTGATCTAAGAGCATAGCTCAGATCAATAACCCTGAAAGTATAATGAATGAGGAGGTGGGGGAGATGATATACTGCTGCTATAAGAAGAAGGTATATTGGGGCGATAGACTAGGGATAATAAGTTATTGTGAAGGAGAAGGTAATGAAAGGTACCGACATAGGATTAATCTAAAGGCATTAAAAGTCTGCACGAACTGAGAGTAAATATGGGAGGCATACAAGAGGGGGATTAAATAAAAGAGACGACTAGTAAGGTGGTATTAGAGCATACATCAGGGGAGACAAAAGAAATCTGAGGCTAAGGGAGTAAAAGCCAAGATGGGAGACAGGGCAAAAAGGAAATGTAATGGAGAAATTAAGCTGTAGGTAATGAGAGAGAGAGGTATAAAGGAGTGAGGCAGGGAATGCATGAATACAAAGAAAACAGGGGATAGATAAATAATGAGAAAGAGGGGTAATGAGACATGGAAAAAAGTAAGGCAGAAGACCGGGGTTATGGGAGATTAATAGAGAAGAAATGGATAATGAGAGATAGAGAGAGAGGCCAGGGAGAGACAAGAAAGATAAAGAAAGAGAGAGAGACAAGAAAGATGGAGAGAGAGGCAGGTAAGAGGTAATGAAAGATGGAGAGAGAGGCAGGTGAGAGGTAATGAAAGAAGGGGAGAGACAGAGAGTTAGTTAAGATGGAGAGAGACACATGGTGAGAGACACATGGAATAGGTCATGAAAGAGGCAGGGGAGATGTATGAGAGATGGAGAGAAGCAGGGGAGAGGTAATCAGAGATGAAGAGAGAGGAAGGGGGAAGGTAATGAGAGATGGAGAGAGAAGAGAGATGTTATTGAAGAGGTAATGAGAGATAGAGAGAAGCAGGGGAGAGGTAATGAGAGATGGAGAGAGAAGCAGGGGAGAGGTAATGGGAGATGGAGAGAGAAGCAAGGGAGAGATAATCAGAGATGGAGAAAAAAGCATGGGAGAGGTAATGGGAGATGGAGAGAGAGGCATGGGAGAGGTAATGGGAGATGGAGAGAGAGGCATGGGAGAGGTAATGGGAGATGGAGAGAAGCAGGGGAGAGATAATCAGAGATGGAGAGAGAGGCATGGGAGAGCTAATCAGAGATGGAGAAAAAAGCATGGGAGTGGTAATGGAAGATGGAGAGAAGCAGGGGAGAGGCAATGGGAGATGGAGAGAGAGGCATGGGAGAGGTAATGGGAGATGGAGAGAAGCAGGGGAGAGATAATCAGAGATGGAGAGAGAGGCATGGAAGAGCTAATCAGAGATGGAGAAAAAAGCATGGGAGAGGTAATGGAAGATGGAGAGAATCAGGGGAGAGGCAATGGGAGATGGAGAGAGAGGCATGGGAGAGGTAATGGGAGATGGAGAGAAGCAGGGGGATGGTAATGGGAGATGGAGAGAAGCAGGGGGATGGTAATGGGAGATGGAGAGAAGCAGGGGGATGGTAATGGGAGATGGAGAGAAGCAGGGGGTGGTAATGGGAGATGGAGAGAAGCAGGGGGGTGGTAATGGGAGATGGAGAGAAGCAGGGGAGAGGTAATGAGAGACGGAGAGAGAAGCAGGGGAGAGGTAATGAGTGACGGAGAGAGAAGCAGTGGAGAGGTAATGGGAGAGGTAATGAGAGATGGAGAGAAGCAGGGGAGAGGTAATGGGAGATGGAGAGAAGCAGGGGAGAGGTAATGGGAGATGGAGAGAAGCAGGGGAGAGGTAATCAGAGATGGAGAGAGAGGCATGGGAGAGGTAATGAGAGATGGAGAGAAGCAGGGGAGAGGTAATGAGAGACGTAGAGAAGCAGGGGAGAGGTAATGAGAGACGGAGAGTGTTACAAGACTTTCCTAAGTGGAAAAGACTTATAATCACCTGACTGTGGATCTTGCCTTTCCCTAGCAGACACCACCAGACTAACCACTCTGAAATCTGACCACCCCGTTACCTATCTATGCAGGCTAGGTCCTCCAGAGCAACCTTCCAACTCAGGACGGCCACTTGGAAGTAGTAATTGGCTCAGATCTCTTCCGGGGATACGTGGGGTTTTCTTGTGGAGAACTGTATGTTTTGGGGTATTTTGTTAAGGTGCTCTGAGGTCCCAGAGTGAAATAAGTTAGAGAGGGAGAAACTTAGCATTGGCGAGAAATTGAGAGAGGGCAGAAGAGAGCAAATGGAAGATGGTGCCATTGAGGAGAGAAGAAAGATGTAATAAAAGGGAGAGAGCGTGTGGAGAGAGAGGTAATGAGCAACTTAGAATGTGACAGAGGATAGAAGTAATGACAGCATTATTGAGAGAGAGATTATGAGAGATTTCTTGAGAGCTTTAGAAGTGTGAGGCAGGGAGTGGAAGCACTGAGTGAGAGAGATGTAGGAGAGGTAAGGAGACATGTAGAGTCATTTAGGTAATGTGCTAATAATGAAAGATGGAGAACAAAGGATAGTGAAGATTGTAGGAAATAGATCAAGGCAAAACTAATATGCTGAATCCTTCTCAATAACAATAATTTCATGTGACATTTTCAACATGTTTCTGTCCCACACTGACGGCTAAAACTCCATTTACTCAACAGATGGAAGAGCAAAATCATAAATACAACATGTCCACAGGAGAATGCCCATATTTCCAGGCATCTGGATATAAGTAAGAGCTAATCAATAACACATATTCTATACAATACATATTGACAGCAGCAATAACAGACATACAATATATACTGACAGCAATTACAGATATACAGTACATACTGACAGCAATAACAGACATACAGCATACACTGACAACATAATAGACATACAATACATACTGACAGCAATAACAGACATACAGCATATACCGACAGCAATAACAGACTACTGACAACAATAACAGACATACAGTACATACTGACAGCAATAACAGACATACAATACATACTGACAGCAATAACAGACATACAGCATACACTGACAGCAATAACAGATCATATACAATGCATATGGACAGCAATAACAGACATACAGCATATACTGACAGCAATAACAGATCATATACAATACACACTGACAGCAATAACAGATCATGTACAGTATATACTGATACTTCTATGAGGAGCATTACTTACTGTTTGGTCAGATCACTGCTCAGTATATTCAGAAAAACCTTCTGTGTACAGGATCCAATGGTGGCTGGCAAATCAAAAAGACGACTACCGGTAGAGGGGCGGGGGTGGTAACTGATGATGACAAATTCCCCTTATCTGCAGCTGTCTAGAAATTCTAAGCTTTAGGATACCCCATTCTTGAAACCATTCTCTATAACCCCGATGCTGAACCTGGTGTAAAGAGCTGTTATTCCCTAGCTGCAGAACACAGCATTCTAGACCCCCTTCTTGGTAGATAATACCCCACCTGTAGTATTCAGCATTCTAGAATGCCCCACCTGTAGAATTCAGCATTCTAGTTCCCCTTCTGACAGGTCTCCACACTCCAGAGATCCCTGATATTACCGAAGCCGACAGGCTATATAGCAGCCAGCACTCTGTAATCCCCTTCTTATAGCCCCTGCACTCAGGTACACCTGACCCTACCTGGATGACATCTCACTTAGATCCAGCTCTAGATTTCATTTCTCTCTGCCACTCCGCAGTCCACGTGAGTCTGGCCGTGTGGTCCGGACCAGCCCTGCCTGAGCTGATTGGCTGACCTTCATCACCGGCACCCACCCCCTGCTCGCTGATTGGTGGGAAGAAAGCTAGAGGCTGAAACACGTGAAAGTAAATGTGTATTGGGTGACATAATATCACAATGTAACAACACATTCTCAGCTCGTGCCTCCCCCCCATACTAAATCCCCCTTTACTAATACCTCACCCACTCACCTAGTCCTAGCAGGTGAGCTCCTTCACCCCATCCTCATAGTCCTTTCCAACCAGGTGAACTTCCTCACCTTCACCTTATCCCCTCTATTAACAGGTGAGCTCCCTCACCCCTCCTCATACCCATTTAGTAATCTATGAGCCCCCTAACCTCTCCGGCTAGCTAAACTCCTTAATCCCCTGCCTTCCTACCAGGTGAACTCTTATCTCTATCCCCCATTCTAAAAGTGAATTTCCTCACCCCCTTTCCTACCACGTAAGCCACCCCACCACTACTAATTCCCCATACTACCAAGTGAGCTCTCTCACCTCCATCCCCTTTTCTAATAAGTGAGCCACCTCACTTTATCCCCTGTAATACCAGGTGAGTTCTCAGAACCCTCGCATACCGCTTTCCTACCAGGTGAGCTACTGCTTCTGAACCCACTTTCCTAATACATGTGCTTCCGACTCTCACCTCTCCTCACCCACTCTCCTGTCAGTTGAGCTCCTTAATTATCTTGCTACTAGGTGAGCTCCCTTCTGTAGATCCCTAGATCTAATATGGGAACCTCCTCACCCCCTTTCCTACCAGGTAAGCTACCAGCTGAGCTTCCACACACCCCTTCCTACCAGGTGAGCTCCCCCACCTCTCCTCAATTCCACTTTCTATCCAGGTCTGCTCCCTAGCCTGTCCTCATGCCCTCTTACCATGTGAACCTATTCACTCCCACACCCTACTGGATGATATAGTCCGTCATCCCTCCATCTTCTATAGTCGATCAACACCACTCCTACCAGGTTAGATCCTTCACCCATTCCATCCAGGTAAACTTCCTCACCCATCCATCTAGGAATGCTCATCACACCTCTTGGTCCCTAGTCCGACCAGACAAGCTACCTCATCTTTCCTGCCCACCAGCTGAGCTCCCACACTAGATCCAAAGGAGATACCTCCAGGCAAGCTTCATCACCCTTCCATCTAGGAAAGCTCCATCACAACTCTATCCAGTTTATCTAAAAGGCCGGTTTCCTGCATTTAGCATCCTGTATCTCCATCCATGTCAACTCTCTCATCCAATTCTTCTATCAGAGGGAACTGTCTTACACACTCCTTCCAACCAGGTGAGCTCCTCATCACATCTCCTTCATTGTAACCTCTACCCAGTCCTCCACTCGAGTGAGCTTTTCACCATTTAACTTTCTGGAACTTTCTGGAAAGTGTCCATTCAGAATGTTCTAGTAGAGTCATAGAAGGCTTTCATTGGTGGTCTGCTGCTTCTTAAACATATAGAAAGTCATTACAGTATCTGAATTCTGAACGCTACAGTGCACTTGCCCCAAGTTATATATAGCCCCCTTCAACCTTTCTAATAAATTTAATAAAATAAAGTTTTTTTTATCAACTTTTTCCAGCAATGAGGCTCCACCCTGAGCTTCTCACCTTCCATGTCAATTGACCAAATTATACTTGGTTACTGTAGAAGAATAAAAAAACTGCAATGTTTTAAATTGCAGGGTTAAAATGGCAGGACCACTGCACTCAAGGTAGTGTTTACATTTCTGCCTGGTAACCCCACTAGTGACAGTCACTCAGACGGCCACTAGAGGTGCTTACTATTCCAGTGCTGCACAGGGTGCATGAAGACGTTGAATGTTCCTCATAATTTGATTCAATGCATCTCTATGAGGAGATGCTAATTGGCACAGATTGGCGTTATGCAGCGCATGCACAATCGCCTATAGGAAAGCATTAGATTGGCTGAGATTATCAAAATTGATGATCTCAACCAAGGAGGGACCAGATCGGGCTAGCCATGACAAGACCAGCGTGGTGTGGGAAGAAAAGTGAGTAAAAACTAATTATCATGCCTCTTTTGGGCTATGGGTCCCCAAGCCCTTAGCCAACCTCACATAATATGTTTCTACCTACCAACACTAACAATCAATAATGAGAAAGCCCAAATAATCTAAAAAATAAATACAAAAATCTCACATGGACAATATAAGGGACTAGAAGAACCTACAGGATATTTTCCTTAACCCCTTAAGGACCAAACTTCTGCAATAAAAGGGAATCATTGATGTGGGATTATTTAAAAAACCTTATTGTACTTGTATTCAATTATTGCACTAACTCCATTTTAACTTCATACTGTGACAATCCTCCATTTTGTCCTCCTAACCTGACTTCTTCAATACTCCATTTTGTCCTCATAACCTAACTTGTTCATTTTAAAACTACCTTACATGACAGAATTTCCCAGCACATCTAATACAATAGAACAAAGACTGTATTTTCTATAAAGACATGATTAACACAGAAATTGCTGACTTTTCCTTAGATTTGCAACATAGTATAGTTTGAAGGCCATGAGAACACAGTAGTAATGAAATGTTCTATTCATAAGAGACCTTGCACCTGGCCACGAGGCCTGAGATCACCGACCGTGTAAAATGACGCTCAAGACCCCTTGTCCCCCACCCGTGTCCAGAACAATCCCACCTCTTGGTGGGTGGACACGGGACTAACCACTTAGTCTTCAAGCCAATTAATAATATTGATAGGTGGACACTAATCCCGACACTTAACAATTAATCCAATTAATGATGTTTATTTGCTGATATTCTAATAATCAATGATGACGTAAAATGTCTCTTAAAAGGACCTGCGCGTCCGCTTTTTAATCACTTGCCAATAAATTTTCTCGAAGTTATTTTAACTTGAACCTTGTGTGTCAGACTTAATTACTTCAGCGTATATACGCAATTTATTTTATTGATTTGGACAGGAACAGATAGACATTTAAACAGTTTGGTTTACTGCTAAAAAGTACCATAACAACTTGGCGCCCAACGTGGGGCATCGGGCTATGTCCGGCCGGTGAGCCGTCCTAAGGAAGACAAGGGTGGACGGAGGAATCCAGGGGGAAGGAAAGGAGATTGATCACCTCCAGGTACACGGTAGAGACTTCTGCAGAGCCACCGGTATGTTCCGGCCCCTTTGATTGACCCGTCCACGTGTCTGTGACTGCTTCCCGGGAGGACATCAAAGACAGGTAATATCTTGCCCGGTGTCTCGTTACTCACTTGTTTACCTGCATTTTAGTCTATCTGTTGCCTGGGTGTGTTTGAATTGTGTTTGAATTGTTTGCCTGTTTCCCCATTTTGAGATAAAGGGGGGGTGGACCTGCAGGGGATTTGCCTGGGGTTCTGTCTTGCTTGTTTTCCCCTTTTTGGGATAAAGGGGGGTGGACCTGAGGGGACTTGCCTGGGTCTTCAGTATATCTGTCTATCTGTTTGTATTTTACCCCTTTTGGGATAAAGGGGGGTGGACCTGAGGGGATTTGCCTGGGTCTTCTGTTGCCTGTTTTACCCCTTTTAGGAACCACGGTGCTGTGGTTGTAGGGAAAAAGGGGGGTTGACCTGTGGATGTGTTCCTGGGGGTCATCTTTTCCTGTTTAACTCTTTTAGGAGCCTCGTGGCTGGGGCTGTAGGGAAAAAGAGGTGTGTTGGATCTGTGGAGATTGTGTAGACTCATAGTTTCCTGGGGATCCTTCTTGTGTCACTTTGATAGCCTAGCTAGCTTCTCTGTGCACGTTACTCTGCTTGCAGAGTGGTGGTACCCTCCAGCTTTGAGCGCTGAGCTGGAGCTATTCCAATTTTTATTTTTGTGGTGTGTGAATTCGGGCAGGCATTGCTGTCTTCATCACCACGGAGTAGTGGGACTTATAAAGTGGGTTTTTTATAGGGGCACTACAGGGGTGAGGGTAGCGCAGACACTATTAGTGGGCTGCTGTGTCGAGGGAGGCATATGGATTTCGGACCGGTGTTAGCTGTTATCCTTGGCCGTTGGTAGTAAGATACTACGGGATTGAGGGAGGTGACTTTGGAGTAAGCACACGAGTAAAGGAAAGGAATTACTGTTGGTTTTATTTGAACTGTGATGCATGCACTGTATTTCAACTGTATTGTTGTCTTGTTTGTTTAATGAGGAGTCTCATGTACTCCTGTGTCTGTCTCTAAGGATTTTTCCTTGCCTTTCATCTTTCCTACACTTTCTATATTATTATACTATCCACTCCCATTCCTCTTAAAAGAGAAGTGATTGGTCACACACTTCTCACCTCGCTCCAATCCGTGTCTACCACCCCGGGTAGGCGGATTCAGTGACTAGTCTACGTTTTGGGAAGACGCACCTGGGAAAGTCCCACGATTCTCAGGTGGCAGTCGAGCATTGTAGACGTTCCTGTTCAATTTTCCTTCTCTCTCTCTATATCTAGGACGCTGGTATAGGGGTAAAGGGACTATGGGACAGGATTTAGATAAGCCCAGTAAGGGCTGGTTAGCATGTGATTTAGTAGAGAACAGAGAGGGTGAAGAGATGGTAAAAGGTGTTGAAAAGATTGCAAAAGTATGTAAAATTGCTGTACCGACATGTGGAAGATTGCAACCAGAAAGTTGGCGCAAGTTACTAGCAGAAATGAAAGGCAAGCTTACAGATAATGATTTATTAAAGACTGCTGAAGCATGGTACAGAGTGGCGAAGGCTATTCAGTTAGAAGGTTGGGTTGAGGAAGAGATAAATCACAAAGGTGTGAAATTGTTTGTGTATCATAAAAATTGTGTTGCTGGCCCCAATATGTACACAATGTACCTGCATTTACCCCCTTTTCTTTTCTGTACCCTGGCGAGCAGGCGCCAAACATTTGATATGGCAAAATAAAAACATTTTCAAATTGAAAAAAAAAAATTGTGTTGCTGGGGTTTACCCTCAGCCAGCGCCCCAAAATGGCGCCCAGGGGATGTCTATCCCCAAGGTTCAGTCAGCCATAGGTGATAGCCAGCTGACCATGTTCCCCACTCCCAATCCTCCCGAATCCCATCCCATCACCTCCCCTGTCTGCCCGGTCCTGAATTCTGACGGATCTTTCTTTACCCCTTCCCCTTCTCTAACGGTCCCATCATCCTCAGCCATCCCCACGCTCCCTTCTATGCCTATTCCTAACATCTCATCTGCCACCTCCTCCCTGCAATCCCTCTCCATGGTTAATCCCCTTCCATCAGCACCCGCCCAACTAACTACCCCTCCTTCCCTTGCTGCTACTCCTCTTTCTGCATCCATCCCCACTAATCCCGTCCTGACTCCTCCCATAACCAGCTCCGCCCCAGTCCAATATCCTACCTCCTTAACCGTACCTGCCCACCCTACTCTTTTGCCCTCCCCTGCCTGGCCCTACCCCTTCCCATATCCCATGGCCCTGCCCTACCCTGGTTACCCTCCCTTTCCCCAAGCCACTCCCCAAGTTCCGGTCATGCCCAGTCCGGCTCAGTCTGCCCCGGAAGTGCCCATATCAAACATGGCCGCCGCTTCTTCCCTTAATCCTGAAGCAACTCCTTTCCCCGCCTCCAATATGGCGGCCCCCAGTTCAGCCCTGATGCCGGTAATCCCCGGTGACTACCTGTCCCCAGGTTATGACTCGCTAGCCACCCCTGCATCTGGGGCTCAATCCCAACCACCGATCCTTTCACCTCATGCGGGCCCTGCACCGCGCAGGAGAGCCAATATCATAGAATTCGATGATGACGAGATGGACAGGGTGTCCCATGTCTCATCGGAGCTTGCTGCAGGAGCCCCAACTCATCGTTCTATCGATGATCCCTTCGGCCACAAGGGTCGGGGAGAACGGGCCCCTCCTAAATATGTTGCTTTCAATCCCACTCAAGCTAGTGCTCTAATGAAATCACTCCCTGACCCAGAAAAACAGCCTATGCCCTTCTACCGAGGGATAGTTCAAATTCAAAAGACTTATTCAGCCGCATGGCGTGATCTACTGAGCATTTGTGCTATTAAAGCAGGGGATGCATATTGGCCAAGCATGGCCCGACACCTCAGTACAGATCTGCTCAGCAGCGATGTTGATTACCCCTCTGGAGTAACTTTTTGCACCCAATTGAGAGAATGGGCTAAGGACAAACTTGCAGATCAGGCTGCTGGCCTTACTGATGTTATTCAAGATAAAGGAGAATCAGTGGAAAGGTTTCATGCAAGACTGTATCAAATGTTTACAGATTTGGGGTTTGATCTTACTGACAAGATTCATTCACAAATGCTGTCAGGTGCGTTTGTCCAAGGTGTTAAAGACTCTATACGCAAGGGAATCATTGCTGCACGCCCTGAATATAAGGTTGTTCCCCTGGATACCCTACTTTTGGTTGCTAGGGGCTTAGAATCTGCCCAGACCCCCAGAAGGCCAAGCTCTGCCCCTCTTATGGTATCACGCAGTACCCCTGTCCCCAGGGGCACCAAACCAGAGGATGGTTTCTGCTTTAATTGTAAAGCCAAAGGACATTTTAAAAGTGACTGCCCAGAACCCAAGAGAGAGCCAAGAAAACCATCCAGGCCTGCCCCGGCCCCCAAAGCCGAGAAAGAGGTTCCGATAATTGAGGAACCCGATGATTAGGAAATTGGCAAGCCTGTGTCTGTAACCCCTGTAATGGCAGTGTCTACAGGGGATAAGGGGGGGCCACTTGCCACAGTGACTTTGCCCATTGAAGGCCACCCTACCACATTCCTAGTTGACACAGGTGCAGCCCGTAGTGTTCTGCGAGAGCAAGACCTGCCAGACCCATCCTTTTTGTCAAATATTGATGTCTCTTGTGTTGGAGTGGATGGCCAGCCGAGACATAGCCCTTTAACAACTCCACTCCGAGTTGGCTCCAGCCTGCTAGCTCGCTTTGTGGTATCCTCCACATGCCCAATTAACCTGTTAGGTGCTGATGTTCTCTCACGCCTGCAAGCATCTATCACCTTCACCCCGGATGGGCAAGTAGAAATGTCCACACCCCTATCTGAATCAGACACCTCAGCCTTGTGCTCCTTGCCTCTAATGCTGCATTTAGAAAAAGCCCCGTGAGAAAGCAGCAGAATTAAGGTCCAATTTCCCAGAGGCATTAAAAACACAGGTGCCCGCCAAGTTATGGTCCTCAGGCCCAGAGGACATAGGTCACCTAAATGTTCCCCCTGTGGTGGTAAAGCTTATTCCAGGAGCTAAGTTACCAAGAAAACCACAATATCCATTAAAACCAGCACAGGCTGCTGCCATTTCTACCCACATCAAGGCACTCTTAGAAAAGGGTGCTCTAGTGAAATGTAAATCTGAATGCAACACCCCATTATTCCCTGTGAAAAAGAAAACTCCAAAAGGTGAGCCTGAGAAGTACAGGATGGTTCAGGATCTCCGTGCTGTTAATGAAGCTACCGTCCTGGACACCCCTCTTGTACCAAATCCCCATACTCTGCTCTCTGGAGTCCCACCATCCGCAAAATTTTTCACAGTCATTGACCTAGCAAATGCTTTTTTCAGTGTTCCACTGGACCCATCCTGCCAATACCTGTTTGCTTTCACCCATGAAATGCAACAATATACCTGGACTGTCATGCCCCAAGGGGCACAAAATTCACCAAGCCAATTTGCAAAGGCCATGGCCACCATCCTTGACCCATGGCAAGCTGAGCACCCAGAAGTTGTTCTGCTCCAGTATGTGGATGATCTGCTGCTCTGTGGAGATGATATACCCACTACTGAAAAGTGCTCAATTAGTCTGCTTTGTTATTTGGCAGAACAGGGATGCAAAGCTTCGCTCATCAAGCTACAGTTCTGCCAACCCTCAGTAATTTTCCTTGGACATTGCCTATCTCAAGGTACCAGACATCTTACCCGGGACCGGGTGAGAGCTGTACTGGATATTCCAACCCCAAGGACTTCAAAGTCTCTCCATGCCTTCCTAGGCCTCATTTCCTACTGCAGAGCATGGATCCCAGAAGCCTCCCTGCTCATGCAGCCTCTCTATGACGCACTTAAGTCTGACCCTTTCTGTTTGCCTAATGAAGCTCTGGACAATTTCAATGCTCTCAAACGTGCCATTGCTTCTGCTCCTGCCTTGGGCCTACCTGACTACTCAAAACCTTTCAAGTTATTTGTCTCTGAAAGACAAGGCCACGCAACAGGAGTTCTCACCCAAACTAATGACTTAAGAGGCCGCCAGAGGCCTATTGGATATTTCTCATGTCAACTGGACATTGTGGCCAGAGGGACTCCTTCCTGTCTCAGGGCTGTTTTTGCTGCAAGAGAGCTCATAGAAAGAACCTCAGACCTGGTCCTTGGCCACCCTCTGGTTGTTTTGGCTCCTCATGACATTTCTGCCATCATCAACCAAGTCCAGCTCAAGCACGTGTCTCCAGCCAGACACCTACGCCTCCAGTGCCATCTTCTTCTACCTGACAACATTTCCATCCAAAGATGTCAAGTTCTTAACCCATCCACTCTTCTTCCACTCCCTGAGGGGGGTACCTATTATGGATTTATCTCAGATGAAACCTACATTTACCTACTTTGTGGATGTATCAAGAAAGTCATGCATCCACATTTAACATTTTATGAAGATGAGAAGCCTCTCTGTGAAGGCCCAGATTACGCCTTCTGTACCATGTGGTACAAACCAGACATTACTCCCGAACCTTGCTATGAAGATGAGCTTTACCACTGGACTGATGTGAAGCTCACTGCTCAAGATTTCTATTGTGACTCTGAAGGCAATAGCATGGTCTTGATCCAACTACCTCGACAACTTAACTACCTCTACCGCCATTGGGATACTGCTATCCCGCATATTCCTGTTACCAAATTGAAGACAAGATCATGGAATGATCTTGGGCCCATGGCAAAGCTATGGGCCACCATGGATGAAGAACAGCTACAGGAGAATGGTATTGTCAAATACCCAACAACTGACCTTCTGGAAGCATGGCCACGCCACTTCCTAGAAAAGGAATTTCAAGATCTGGTCATAGTGAATGATTATGACCCCGAAACACCTCATGACTGTTTTGAACAGATGAAGATGGAGACAGTACACCTACCAACTGTGCATGAGAATCCATTACAAGATCCAGATTTTACCCTGTTTGTGGACGGCTCAAGATATGCCGATGAAGAAGGAAGATATCATACAGGATATGCCGTAACCACAACAGACGAAGTTATCAAATCATCATCCTTACCGCCAGCAATGTCTGCGCAAGAAGCTGAATTACAGGCTCTGACCTCAGCATGCAAAATTTCCGAAGGAAAACGTGCCAACATCTATACAGATTCAAGATATGCTCTGGGTGTGGCACATGACTTCGGCCTAATTTGGAAGACAAGAGGATTTCTTACCACCGCCGGTACACCAGTCAAACATAGTACTGCAATCAAGGAGCTAATGGATGCCCTCCTACTCCCTGAAGAAGTGGCCGTTTTGAAGGTAAAGGCCCATGGGAAATTGGATACAGATGAAGCAAGGGGCAACTATTTGGCTGACCAGGCTGCTAAGCTAGCAGCCAGGGATCTGCAGGAAGTGGATGAAGAAGTGTCCGGACAAGAAGAAGAAGAAGTCCCTATCTTTGCTCTGCAAACTCTTCCTACTGACTTGCGAATTTTGCGAGAACAACAAGCTGCCGTCACTCCAGAAGAAATCCAAAAATGGAAAACGAAAGGAGCCGTCCAAAAGGACGGAGTATATTACAACAACTTCAAATTTTGTCTTCCAAAAAATCTATACCCAGCAGTTGTCCAATGGGCACATGGGCCTGCACACCTGTCAAAGGAATTGATGGCCGCCCTCATACAGAAGTATTATGAAGCACCCGGAATCACAACATTGATTAGCAGCTTCTGTAAGGCCTGTGTCATTTGTGCAAAATGCAATCCAGGAAGACCAATCAAGGTGCCTGCAAAACACCTGGCAAAGCCCATGTACCCCTTCCAGCGAATTCAAATTGACCACATCCAAATGCCCAAGAGTGGGCCCCATGAATATGCACTAGTCATAGTGGACATGTTCTCAGGATGGCCAGAGGCCTACCCAGTGGCCAATATCACTGCAAAAACAACCGCAAGACGCCTACTTACAGAGATAGTATGTAGGTTTGGACTCCCAGAAGTCATTGAAAGTGATCAAGGCCCAGCCTTCACAGCAACAGTGACTAAAGAAATTTGGACTGCTCTAGGGGTGACCCTAGCCTTCCACACCCCTTACCACCCACAAAGTAGTGGTAAAGTAGAGCGCATGAATGGCACTCTAAAAGCCAGAATGTTAAAAATGTCACAAGAAACCAAGATGCCCTGGCCAGAAAGCCTGTCAATAGCTTTATTTAGTGTTAGGCACACACCTAGAGGGAAGCATTCACTGTCCCCATATGAAATTCTATTTGGGACAGCACCCAGACTAGGTTGTTATTATCCGCAACAGTTACAGCTCCAATCAGATGTTTTAGTAGATTATGTAACTGAACTTGCAAGTGCCTTAAACAAAATACATGCCCAAGTTTTCTCTTCAATTCCAGATCCCGAATTGGATACAGGTACCCATAACCTGCTTCCCGGAGATTGGGTTCTGGTCAAGAAGTTTGTGCGGAAAAATACCCTGGAACCAAGATTTGACGGTCCATTCCAAGTTCTCCTGATTACCGCAACCTCCGTCAAACTGGCCGGTAGGCCAAATTGGATCCACGCTTCCCACTGCAAGAAATCTCCAGCCCCTGAGGAAGCAGATACCGCACAAGCATGTACCTCTGGTACACCTTCTCCTTAATCAGCCTTATGAAGGCCCAACAAGTAGCCATCACCAAAGATATTAGTGGGTATACCTTCTGGTATAATTCATCATGCACCCATGTGGCTACTTACACCTTTGACTATTGTGATATCGTAGAATGCCCGTTCCCCACATCACAAATCCAGAGTATTTACCGAGATATCCCTCATTCAAAAGATCCATATGTTTGTGTAGTTGACAAACAATGGGGGCACAATTGTAATCATTGGGGGGCGGCGGGATGGAATGCCGGGCCTGCCTGGGGTTACAAACCAAAAAGTGCCTTATCTAAAGTAGATGATCAAGGTAGATCCCTTCTCCAGAGAATGACTTTGAGAAAGCCTGGGGGGGGTACACCAATGAAATTAATCCTTAACATTGAGCATCCAAGCCCAACGGATGCAGACCAGTATGTGATGGGAATGTATTGGAAAAAGGGTTCCTACCGTAAATTAGGGCATTTCTTCTTAAAAGATATGTGCAACTCTTCTGAGTGGCAAGGGGCCACCCATATGGTCCCTAACCCATTAAAACCTCATATCCAGACCTTTCAAGACATGATGGCCATTGCAAACCCCACCTTTGAAGATACCATGGCCGCTGAAACAGGTTTTAATGATGTAAATTTATGGTTAGAATGGATGAAATATAATGCTAATAAGCATAATAAGACTGCATGCTATGTGTGTGGTGGTGCCCGGCCTCACCTGGGTACTGTACCTCTAATCCTGCCAGTAGATATAGAGGAATGTGTTTTAAGCCTTTTTGCCTATCACTATGATTTTAACAGGTCCATATGTATTGCATGGACAAAGGAGTATCCTTTCCTAACCAAGGATGTCAAACCCCCAGATGGTATTACCGTGTATAAAGGTAATTACACTTGTTATGCTAATTATGATGGAATTGGTAAATTCTTGGGTAACTTCTCTAAGGGGTATTGTGCTACCTACAGGAGTGTCTCTATGAACTTGTTGCAGTTTCACACCAGGTCATTAGGGGACATCTACTGGTTGTGTGGGGATTTACAGCTGAGATCCAGAATGGACAAGGAGTGGTGGGGGGAGTGTACTTTGGCTAAAGCTATTATGCCTATACATATCATCTCTGACACACACCTCGTCACCCATGAGTCCAGACACACTAAGGTTAAGCGTGACGCCCCAGTGAAAGGAAGTTTTGATCCTCATGTTTATATTGATGCTATTGGGGTGCCTAGGGGGGTACCCAATGAATTTAAAGCAAGAGATGAAGTTGCTGCAGGATTTGAATCACTTTTTGCCATAGTTACCACAAACAAGAATTTAAATTGGATAAATTACATTTATTATAATCAACAGCGTTTTGTTAATTATACCAGAGACGCCCTCCAGGGATTGGCCGAACAATTGCAGGCCACATCCCAAATGGCTTTCCAGAATAGAATGGCCCTAGATATGATCTTAGCCGAAAAAGGAGGGGTTTGTAAAATTTTGCCCGACACCTTGACATGTTGTACCTATATCCCAGAAAACACAGGCCCTAATGGTAAAGTTACATTAGCCATAGAGAAATTAAATGACCTGTCTATAGAGTTGAAAAGGAATTCTGGGATACAAGATCCCTGGGAAAGATGGTTTGGTTGGATGACAGGATGGCAAAAGGCTTTAATGCATATTGGTATGGCTATACTAATTTTTCTTTTTATCTTTGCTCTTCTCTTTTGTTGTATCCTCCCATGTCTGAGAAAATCCCTCATGAAGACTGTTGACCAAGCGGCACCCACTTTCACCCATCTCGAAGTTGATGACCAAGATTTCCAAGACATCAACTCACCCTGTCTGCCGTTGCAAACAATCCCTTATGTTGATAAAGTGCAGGAATTCTAGGAAGGGACTAGCTCAGGGACAGCATCTGTCAGTGAATGGTAAAGGCCCCGTGTGGAGAAGTGGTGGGTTAGCTGCCATGGGATACCCGTGGGTGTGAAGTGTTCGAGAGCCATACTGACGGATGAGTTAGCCTATTAGGGTCAGATCTAGGGACAGTCTTGCACTTTGCATTAACACCAAGCTAGCGGCCACGGGGTTTCTGTGCCTTTGGGTTAACACGTCTTCCTGGTACTAACTTAATAAAGTTTTATCTCTTAGAATCTAACATTTCATAGGGGGGACTGATGTGGGATTATTTAAAAAACCTTATTGTACTTGTATTCAATTATTGCACTAACTCCATTTTAACTTCATACTGTGACAATCCTCCATTTTGTCCTCCTAACCTGACTTCTTCAATACTCCATTTTGTCCTCATAACCTAACTTGTTCATTTTAAAACTACCTTACATGACAGAATTTCCCAGCACATCTAATACAATAGAACAAAGACTGTATTTTCTATAAAGACATGATTAACACAGAAATTGCTGACTTTTCCTTAGATTTGCAACATAGTATAGTTTGAAGGCCATGAGAACACAGTAGTAATGAAATGTTCTATTCATAAGAGACCTTGCACCTGGCCACGAGGCCTGAGATCACCGACCGTGTAAAATGACGCTCAAGACCCCTTGTCCCCCACCCGTGTCCAGAACAATCCCACCTCTTGGTGGGTGGACACGGGACTAACCACTTAGTCTTCAAGCCAATTAATAATATTGATAGGTGGACACTAATCCCGACACTTAACAATTAATCCAATTAATGATGTTTATTTGCTGATATTCTAATAATCAATGATGACGTAAAATGTCTCTTAAAAGGACCTGCGCGTCCGCTTTTTAATCACTTGCCAATAAATTTTCTCGAAGTTATTTTAACCTGAACCTTGTGTGTCAGACTTAATTACTTCAGCGTATATACGCAATTTATTTTATTGATTTGGACAGGAACAGATAGACATTTAAACAGTTTGGTTTACTGCTAAAAAGTACCATAACATCATGACGTGTCAGACATGTCATGTGTCCTTAAGGGGTTAAAGGAACACTAGTGTTAGGAATTCAAAACTGTTTTCCAAATGCCATAGTGTCATTTTGCCTCTGCAGCCCCCAGTCCAGTGATTACTGGCTTAAAACCCTTTGCCACTTTCTTCTTTTGCTCTTCTCCTCCAGCGAATGCACACTCAGGGAGAGCACACCACGCGCATTAGACCTTCCCAGGGGTCAAGAAGTGTGGCAACTCACCCAAGATCACTTCCCCATCCCGAAAAAAAATTATTCTATGCTCGTATGCAGGGGCAGAGTAAGGGCACGGGGCTGAGTAGGGGGACAGGGGCTGAGTAAGGGGACAGGGCTGTGGAGGGGGACTGGGGCTGAGTAGGGGGACAGGGGCTGAGTAAGGTGACAGGGCTGTGGAGGGGGACAGGGGCTGAGTAAGGTGACAGGGGTTGAGTAAGAGGGACAGGAGCTTAGGAGGGGGGGCATGGGCTGAGGAAGGGGACAGGGGCTGAGGAAGAGGTACAGGGGCTGAGGAAGAGGTACAGGGGCTGAGGAAGGGGGTCAGGGGCTGAGGATGGGGGACAGGGACTGAGGAAAGGGACAGGGACCGAGGAAAGGAACAGGAGCTTAGGGGAGTCAGGGGCTGAGAAAGGGGGGCTGTGGAAGGGGACAGGGACTGAGGAAAGGCACAGGGTCTGAGGGGGACAGGGCCTGAGGAGGGGGACAGGGACTGAGGAAAGGGGAACAGGGACTGAGGAGGGGGACAGGGCCTGAGGAGGGGGACAGGGACTGAGGAGGGGGACAGGGACTGAGGAGGGGGACAGAGACTGAGGAAAGGGACAGGGATGAGGAAGGGTGACAGGGACTGAGGAGGGGGACAGGGACTGAGGAGGGGGACAGGGCCTGAGGAGTGGGACAGGGACTGAGGAAAGGGACAGGGATGAGGAAGGGTGACAGGGACTGAGGAGGGGGACAGGGACTGAGGAGGGGGACAGGGACTGAGGAAGAGGCAATGCCTGAGTAAGGGGACAGGGACTGAGGGGGAGGACAGGGCTGAGGAAGAGGGACAGGAGCTTGGAGGGGGGGTCAGGGGCTGAGGAAGAAGGACAGGAGCTTAGGAGGGGGGGGGGTACAGGGCCTGAGTAAGGTGATTGAAAAAAAAAAGAAACTAAAGTGCCTTCCCCCCTCTGTGAGGCTTACCTTGGGCCAAGAGGGGTGGGACAGGATCTGGAGCCTGCAGTCAGTGGAGTGGGCCGGCCTCTCCTGATGATGTCCTGAGGAGGGCGTGACTTTTTCTGCTCTTCTCCCAGACTCCCCAGCGGTCCTGTGAGAAGAGCAGTGAAAGTCACGCCCCCTCCTCCTGACATCATCAGGAAAGCCGGCCCACTCCACTGGCTGCAGGGAGAGCAAGGTGAGTTTAAAAATCCGAGTCCCCAGAAACAGAGTCACAGCCAGAGGCAGGGGCAGGGCCGGAGCCAGAGGCAGAGCCACAGGAAGGGTATTTGGATTTGTGCTCCCCCGCCCCCGCTCTGGCGGCCGCTTGTGCCAGCCCTGGGTCCTGCAGGACTAGTAACAGGAACGGCGTTCCAGCTGTGGATAGAGTGCAGGAAGGCCGTTCCCACGCGTTCCGGCAGGACTCGAGCCCTGGACCTTCCCCCGTAGCAGAGGTTGTTTTAAGCCTGCAATGGGAACCGTTCAGTACTCAGTTCCTCCATTTGTCATTCCTTCAAGCAGCAGAAAGTCGATCTTCAGTGATTATAGCTTATCCCCAAACACTAGACGACAAAAAGCGTAGGATACAACAGTTTATTGTTACCAAACATATATATATATCTAGGCACAATAGCAACCAGCCTTTGCAGCTCTGAGCAGGGCCGCCATCAGAAATGTTATGGCCCCTAACATTTTGGGGCCCCTCAGGACCCATCTCCAAGCCCGCCCACAAGGATGCAGTGTGTCTAACGTGGATATAGGTTGTGTTTGTGTATTGGATGCAGTG